>NC_034607.1:4976011-5014813 GCF_900095145.1 Mus pahari | reverse complement strand
AAAAAAAAAAAAAAAAAAAAAAAAAAAAAAAAAAGAATCTTATTATTGCGTTACATACCTGGAGTCTTAGCTTGTCCAAGGATAGTAATGCAACTGTGTCTGTTTCAGTCATTCTCACCTCCTAAACTGTAGCTACCACACATGAATGTATCTCTTGCCCGAATTGGGCAGGCTGGTGTCCAGTTCATCAATGCTTGTGAAGAGTTCTATTGTCTAGAACGTGGAATTTAGCCTGATGGTCAGATCAAGTAAGAATATCATCAAGGAAGGATATGACTCTTCTTCCATGAGATAGGTACTGGCAACCATATGCCCAGAGAAATGTTCCTAGACCTGGAGCCACAGTTTTTGATAAAGTTTGCATTTGTACTCTGTAGGCTCTTTCAAAACCAACTTTATTTAGGGTTCTTAACCACTTCAACCTCTCTTCTAACCCACCAACCAGAAAGTAGGTGGGGAAAGAAGGTTTAATAGGAAAAGGGTTTTGTGGATCTGTTTAGAAGTAGTTCCTTGGGGCGATTCCACTCTTTGTTTTCTAGGTACCAGTAGTCCAGTTCAATGGCAAACACCAAACATGAATCAGCAGCAGTGGCAAGATCCAGCAGAAACAGCAAGACTCCATCGAATCGGGACAAGTCAATGTAAGATGCCAGAATCAGCTGGAACATCATAAGTTCTTTGGCACATTTCTCTCTGTGAACTGAAGACCAATAAAAAGATCAGTGAAGACCAGTGAAGTGTTGCACGCCATAGCATACAAGAGCATCATCTCACTGTCTGTGGGGTTCCATTTACATCCTTTTTAAACATCACAAATCCTCTCAAACGTCTGTTTTCAGCAAAACATCATATGCCATCTCACAAAACAACTTTCAGAAAACCATCACATAGCACACTGAGTTGTTAAAGAAACCAGAAATTTCCACTTCAGTACTTACTATAAGCTCTTCTACCCTGAGCAGCTAGAAATAACTATGCCCATGGCTACTACATCAATGGCAAGAAATCACTGACTTTATCTTGCACCGACATCACAAGTAGACTGACCAACACACAAGTCTTTGGGACTTCTTGGTTTTCCACAGCTTTGGTGGAGGAAGTGGCTCAGGGTTCACCTCCCTGCTGATGGAGTGGACCTCTGTTGATTATGGAAAGAAGTCCAATGTGGGAAAATTCTGCTAATTAAGGTCGAAGTCTACCATTGACTGGATAGCCTTCTGAGGCTCAGCACATAATGGGAGACTCCCTTCATTAGCAAGGCTTCTCCTCTTCCGACTTTGTCTGGGGTATTGAAAACCCACATACATATCCCTCACCCTATGGAATGTCACACAGCCTCAATTAGATTACAGGATCAAATTTTTCCTTTTCCTGATAAAACCTGTTCATCTAGCACCTGAGATTCCTGAAATGCTTCCTCATTCTAATGAGGTATTTTAGTGCCCTCAGCCCTTAGCCTATCCTGGATGTTTCTATCCCCAGTCCCCCAAAACTTTATAAGCCTTGAATCATCCTAAGTAAAGTTGATCTCCCTCCTGATAGTTCATCTGGGTGTGGTTATTCACTGCACGTTCTCACAGGGCTTCTGATCCCCGACACGACACTTACCATCTCTTCTCCCACTGCCCTGGACCGTATTGGCTGATGGCTCAAAGAGATGGGAAGATCCACAGCTCAAGATGGCATTCTTCTTTTTCCCAGACACCCAGGTTTCCACCACTGTTGTTGAGCCCTACAATTTCATCCTCACCATCCACACAACTTTGAGCAACTCTGATTATGCCTTTATGGTAGACAAGGAGGCCATCTATGACATCCGTCATAGAAACCTTGATATTGAATGTCCAAGCTATACTAACTTTCTTGTTTGTTTGTTGTTTTTGTTTTTCCAGACAGGGTTTCTCTGTGTAGCCCTTGCTGTCCTGGAACTCACTCAGTAGACAAGGCTGGCCTTGAACTCAGAAATCTGCACACCTCTGCCTCCCAAGTGCTGGGATTAAAGGCTTGTGCCACCACAGTCCCACATGTACTAACTTTTCCCACCTTGTTAGCCAGATTGTGTCTTCTATCACTGCTGCCCAACCTGGTCTACACAACAAGTTCCAGGACAGCCAGATCTACATAATAGAGAGACCCTATCTCAAAATGGAAAAAGAAGATGAAGAGGAATAGTTAGGGAGTAGGAGCATCCAAGATACTCTATACACATGCATAAAATTGCTGAATAAATAAAAATAATAAAAATTTGCTAACATAGAGGGTTTTCTCTCCTTTAACGTGACTTTTTTAGGAGTACAACTGTAACTCAATATGCCTGCTTTATTTAGTAACTTAATAATGCCAGCTATTCAGAACACTGCTAAGAACCAAGGACAAATAGAAATTATACCACTTTGCTTAGTCAAGACAGCTGTCATATAATTTATTCGGCAAGAAATATTAAACTGGGCATGGTGGCAAAGAACAGTAATTCGTCCTAAAGCAGGGTTTGAAAGGCCGGCCTTGGTTGTGAGGAAGACAAGGCCTTTATAACTCATGGGTAGGAGTTTCCCAAATGTGGGAAAATAAGCTGGTTTACCGGAGCAGAACATAACAGATGGTCAAAACAAAGTAATCACAATAGCATATCAAGATAGACATAGGCAGTTTTAATGTAAGGGTCCAAGAGTTGCTGAAGAAGGCCCCAGACTCGAATACTATGCAAAGACAAAGAGCATTTATTCTTCCATAACAGTCAACATGCGGAGGTCAACTGTCTAAGCAAAATGGCATCCACTAGGGGAGATTGCAGGACCCTTTAAAAGCCACTTACGGTTTGTCCAGTTGCAGATGGGTCACCATCATTAGGATTGTTTGAGCTTATGGTATGGGATATTTGTACACTTCTGATGGATTCATACCTTATAAGGACTTTTTGTATCTGTTTTAAGCCCCTGGCCAGATGTCAGGGTCAATTGCTGATTGGCTGCCCCTTTTCTGCGTTTTTTCTGAGAAGCCCGGTCAGTCCTTCTGGAAAATTGAAGGTTAAGGCCTAACATGGTTGCCTGTTCTAAAGCACACATGGAGTGTGCTTGATCCTCTCAATATAACCTTTGAGACAAAAGTAGGGTTACAAGATGGTTATAAACAACTTTTTGAAACAAAGAGGTGAAATGTCATTCCTGGAACAGGCACTAGAGAACCATTTGGTAGTTAAGGTTACAGGTGGAGCCTAGCCCAGACCTTGAGAAACAGGGGTCTAATCATAAACACGAATGAATCTAGTTTGCCTTTATTATAAGATAGATTTTAAGCCGGTTCTTTAGTAGTTCCCCATTTTATAAATACAGAAGTTGGGGTTTCTTTAACCCATGTGCAGGATTAGGGTCTCATACATTCCTGTCATTTAAGAAGGTGTAGACTTAGAGTCCGCATTTGGGAATTTCACTTCTGACAAAGATGAAGAAACAAGGTCCCTCATATTGGAATAAAAATTCAAATAGCTCTAGGAATTCCAGGCTACATAGTTATACCGTTATATAGTTTTCTCTACTAGGAAAATGGACTGGGATGGGCTATAATTAAAAGATAAGAGAGCCAGCCTCTTCAGTTAGATCCTGGGTGGAACCCCAGAAAAGAAAACAAAGGGAAGAGACTGTAAGATTCCAAGATGGTCTACAACGTGACAGCTGCTCAGCCCGCAAAACCGCCGGCGCACACTCGTCGCTGGCGTCATTGCCACCGAGGTGATTGACAGCTCACCAAGAGGCGGGGCCTCCCTCTCCGGGTCTTGGTGGCTGCGGGTCCACACTGTACCCACCAGAAACGAAAGGGACGGTGAGGAAAAGCAGGTGACTAGAAGCAGCAAGCCTGAAACGAAAGGGTTAGCTAGGTTTTTTTCCTGAGAGGATCGGGTATCACAGCGACGCTGGCAGATGCTAGAGGCCCACTCCCCTGTCTCCTGGTCCTGGCAACCAATTCCGGGTGATCAGGCGATGGACGTCACTGTTGCTGGGCAGACTAGAGGCCTCTTCTGTCCCCTCCCCCAAAGGCCTGCTGCAAAGGTATCTCAGAAATGCAGGGATGGAGAGGAGAGGGGAAAGATACTGAAAGAAAACGTTCTGTGATGGCTTTCCGATCCAGAATGGGAAGCTCCTTCCTGCAGTCTTTCCCCACAATGTCTACAGCTCAAATAAACTTTGGCCCCTAACGCGCCATACCCTCTGAGACAGGGTTTTTCTGTGTTTCCCTGGCTTTGCAGATCAAGCAGAAGAAATTATTTACACTGAAGACATAGTAAAATGTGCCTTCGAGTTCTCTTACTCAGCTGTCTGGGATGCTTCAGAGGACCCCGGCCCCCACCTACCGTACAGCTAAATGCTTTTTCCACAGGACAGCCCTTGCTTGGTTTTAGTTAAAACCAGCACTTCTCCCTCCCTTTTAGAATGGAAGCAAGCAAATGCTCGACTTTCCTGACTCAGTAAGCTACATGATTTTCTTAAAAAACAAATCAAAACAAATCGCTTTAATTTTTTCAGGATAATAATAATTCCAATAACGAAAGTCACATAAGAAGTTTCTTCTTAGAGGCCCCTTGGTCTTGCAAACTTTATATGCCCCAGTACAGGGGAACACCAGCAGTGAGAGCCAAGAAGTGGGAGTGGATGGGTAGGGGAGGGGGGAGGTTATAGGGGACTTTTGGGATAACATTTGAAATGTAAATGAAGTAAATAACTAATAAAAAATTGGAAAAAAAAAAAAAAAAGAAGTTTCTTCTTTTTTTTTTTATTTGTTTTTGTTTGTTTTGTTTTACTTGGGGTTTTCCTGTTTAGGCCCAGTCTGTCCTTGACCTGTATTTTGTAGCCAAGTACCCTCCTGCCTTTACGACCAAGTGCTGACATTACAATAGCATGCACCACCTTGCCTGCCCTGCTGAAAGAATTTAAAATGTAACATTTTAATTTTTTAAAAGGAACTACTTATTTAATCTTACGTACATGAGTACATTGCAGCTGTCTTTAGACATACCATAAGAGGGCATCAGATCCCATTACAGATGGTTGTGAGCCACCACGTGGTTGCTGGGAATTGAACTCGTGATCTCTGGAAGAGCACTGATTGCTCTTAGCCTCTGAGCCATCTCTCCATCCTCCCATTTTAATCTTTAGGAGATGTGGTGGTTTGAATGAGAATGACCCCCCCCCCCTTAGGCTCATAGATTTGAATACTTGGTCCTTAGGAAGTAATGCTAATTGACAAGGACTGGGAGGCATGGCCTTGTTGGACAAAGTTCCTCACTGTGGTGGGCTGAGGTTTCAAATGCTAAAGCCAGGCCGAGTCTCACTCTCCTGCTGCCTGTGGATCCAGAGCTAAAACTCTCTGCTACCATATTTGCCTGTGTGCTGCCATGCTGGCGATACACTAAACCTCTGAACCTGTAAGAAGCCGCGATTAAATGCTTTCTTTTATAGAAGTTGCCGCGGTCATGGCATTTCTTCACAGCATTAGGACACGGACTAAGACAGTAGAGAGTAGTTAATTTTTCCCCCTGATTTTCTACACTGTGTTTTTTTTTTAAAAAAAACACAAAGAAAAACACAAGAAAATGAAAGTGCAGCCACCCACCCACGTTCACTGCAGCAAGTGCGCAAACGCTACACGCTGCTCTTCAGTTAGATCCAATAAACCACTGTATCATTTCCCTATGTTTAAAAAGAAAACTGAGCAGGGCGTGGTGGCGCACACCTTTAATCCCAGCAGTCGGGAGGCAGAAGCAGGCAGATTTCTGAGTTCCAGGCCAGCCTGGTCTACAAAGTGTATAACCCAGGACAGCCAGGGTTATACAGAAAGACCCTGTCTCGGAAAAAATAAATAAATAAATAAATAAATAAGAAAATTGAAACAAATTAATAAAAGAAAATAGATTAAAGTTTAGCCAAAGTACATTTATGGCCATCTTAAAATTTATGAAAAGCCGTACTGTAAGGGTCCATGGTTCCCCCAAAGAATGATACCCCAGACTCAAATAGTATGTAAATGCAAAGAGTGTTTTATTCTGTGGAAGTCCAGCATGCTGGAGTCTCCCATTACTAGACTAGAGAGGCAACCAAGTGAGCTTGCAGGCCTGATTTAAATCACATTCCAGGTTAGATGACTTCTATCTTAATCTGTTGGGCCCATCTCTATGGACATCCCAGAACTACTAATGAGGGTGGAAACTGTTGCTGGGGAAGTCTGGAAACTGCTGCTGACCCATTGTCCTTGCCTCAGGCCAGGTGGCGGGGCAGCCTCTGATGGCAGGGCAGTTTCTAACTAGCTGCCTGATGCCTGTGTTTTTTTCTAGTAACTGACTTGCCTGGATTTAGGCCTAGTCTCTTAAACTGCCAGTTTGAATGAAGCCTGTCATGGAGTCACCCTAGCCTTCTCAGTAGGACAGAGGCTAAACCTGCCCAGTTAACTGTGACTCTGGATAACTGATCCTTTCCTAAGGGGAAGGGGACCTTCTCAGTGTCTCTTAGATAATTTCCCTATTTAAGTGCTGGCTGAAGAAAAGAGGGTCTTAAAGATCCCTCAATATGAAAAAGAAAGAGTTGGGTTTTATGGGGTATAGGATTTCAACCCTTTCTAGAACTAGCAGAGTTATTTATGCATAACTCATTCCTTTGGTAGGTAGAGAACTCAAGTCTTTGTGTCTTTTATTTGGAGGTCAGTTTCAAGACCCTCCATTCTTGCTAATTGTGAATTGGAGAAAGGGGACACTCTGACCTGCCAGGTATGGTGGCGTAGCTCTATAATCTCAGCATTTGGGAAGCAAAGGCAGTAGGATCAGGAGACTAAGATTTTTCTCAGCTATACAGCGAGTTTCAGGAGAGCCTGGACTATTTGACACTCTATAAACATAACATCAACAACAAGTCACAGTTTGTTAGCTAAAGGGAAGTGCAGGATTGGAGAGTCAATGCTTTCTGCCACGTGACTGTTTCTTAAGCACTCATTTGATAGGAATTGCGTCAGGTTGGTTCATGTCACCATTATTATTTTCCCAGCAGACCTATGAGGCTTCTGGCTAAATGGGGATAGTCTGGACCTTTCACCTATCAGTCACTGAACCCCAGTAGACTCTTGAGGTTCATCCAAACACACCAGTGTGATTCAGGCAGAGTAAACTTCATAGGCATGTGGTCAGGGCAGTTGTTCAAGGTTTCATTGCTAGGTAGCTGTTAGCAGATTGAAGATATTAGAACTGGACCCCTCCTTCATAATCAACATCTTATATAATACCAAGGAGTGGGAACTTCAGGACTCTATTGGATTGCTATCTGAGCCGTTTCTGTCCCTGGGAGGAGACTGGACATTCTACACAGTCCAGGAGATCACTAATGGACATCTCTCTTACCTTGCCCCTGGAAGCCCTAAACACTTTAAGATTGTTTTATTTTATTAATTACGCACAGCACATGCCATGTTGTTAAATAGTTATTAGTTTAAATTAATCAGATACATTTTTCTGTTTCAGTCTGTCAGATTATTTTTTTAATGGAAGCTACCTAAATATTGTGGAATGCCTAATTAAATAAATACGAAGAGTTTGAACAATGAGATACTGTATGTTTGTATAAAATAAGAAGGATGTTATCTGAGTCCTGATAAGGAAAGATCAACAAGGTAAATTTTTTTAAAAACAGAAATGCAAATTAAAATGACTTGGAGATTTCTTTTTCACCCCAGTCAGCATGGCTAATATCTAGACCAAAAATAACATTAAATGCTGTCTCAGATATAAGAAAGAGGCACTCACACAGACATAATAATAATAATAACAAAAAATCCAACTCAATTCCATGTTTAAAAAAAATAAAACTGGTTCGAGGCCAGCCTGGTCTACAGAGTAAGTTCCAGGACAGCCAGGGCTATACAGAGAAACCCTGTCTCAAAAAACCAATAAAATAAAATAAAATAAAATAAAATAAAATAAAATAAAATAAAATAAAACTGGTGCACTGGCTAATTTTGTGTCAACTTGACACAGCTGGAGTTATCACAGAACAGGAGCTTTAGTTGAGGAAATGCCTACATGAGATCCAGCTGTAAGGTATTTTCTCAATTAGTGATCAAGGGGGAAAGGCCCCTTGTGGGTGGGACCATCCCTGGGCTGGTAGTTTTGGATTCTATAAGAAAGCAAGCTGAGCAAGCCAGGGGAGGCAAGCCAGGAAAGAACATCCCTCCATGGCTTCTGCATCAGCTCCTGCTTTCTGACCTGCTTGAGTTCCAGTCCTGCATCCTTTGGTGATCAATAGTAGTTTGGAAATGTAAGCCAAATAAACCCTTTCCTCCCCAACTTGCTTCTTGGTCATGATGTTGTACAGGAATAGAAACCCTGACTAAGACAACTGGCCTAGTACTTGCAAGACTAACATAGGAGGATCCTGGTTTACAAGCCAGGTAGGATCCTGTTTCAAAACAAAAAGGTCATATTTTCATTACGGATATCACTTTCAGCTGTGAACAACGCCAAGGCAGGACATGCATCTGCATGCTAGGTCTGTTCCTGAAGCCCGTCTTGACTGACACTTGCTGCTCTTTCTCATTAGTACTGCCTCTCTGGGCACAAATGACGGGCAGCTCCTACTGTCTACCTTGTGACTTTCTCAATATAATCTTTGAGAGCTGGGCATAGTGAGCTTACACCTGAAATCCCAGCACTCTAAAGGCAGAGATAGGAGGATCCCTGAAAAGTTGAGGCCAGCCTGGGCTACGTAGTGAGTTCCAGGTCACAGAGTGAGACCTAGTCTCCAAACCAATGAACCAAACAAACACAAACCCACCAACTTTCAACAATGAAAAGTCACATGCATCCTTTGTCGGCAAAATAGAAGAGGCTGGGCATGGAGGTACAGATTTTTAGTCCCAGCACTCACAGAGGCAGGTGAATCTCTGTGAGTTCAAGTCTACCCTGGTCTACATGTCAAGTTCCAGGGCAGCCAACCATAGGAAAACCTTGTCTCCGAGTTGGGGTAGGGGAGGAGGAAGAGGAGACTAGGTTAGGGCGTGATGATTATAGGTGATCTCATCACCTAGTAGTCAGGATATAAAGACTGGAGGATCCATAGTTAAAGGTGGTCCTGTGCTGTATTAGTTTGTGACCAGGATGGAATACACAAGACTGTCACACACAAACAAAATAGACACGGCAAGTCAAGGCTGGAGGCTTTCTGTTTTTTAATCACTCTCCCCTAGATAGTTTCTGGTGGCAACAAGAGTTAAAACAAGCCTTATAGACTTTATAGTGAAGTAAGTCCCTCTGATTATCATGACTAGCCACTACATGCCCTTCCCAAGACTGGATCCATGGAGGGGAAAAGAGAAATGCCCAGTACCAGGCAACCACTGCTCCAGTGCTGTGAGGGGTTGGGTCAGAAAGCAAACCCTGGTCATCAATGGATCTGTAGTCCTTTTGTACAAATATCTGGTGAGGGTGACGTGGGGTCATTCCTCAGGGCACAGCTGTGGTAATGCTTACATGGAGGTTGGGCTTGGGCAGTAGTGCCCTCCCAGATTCTCCCTTCGGGCTTCTTGGAGAAAGGGACATGCAGCCGGAGGGCCTCAGCTTGGCCTGACCCTGCTGTAAGGGACTCTGTCCCAGGTAACCATAAAGATGGCCCGTTTGTGGAGCTTCTCTCTGCCCAGCTGCCTCCTCTCCCTGCTCCTCCTCCTCCTCCAGTTGTCATGCAGCTATGCAGGTAAGCATGCTCATTCCAGCCCTGCAGAGACCTAGGAGCAGAAAGGGAGTGTCCTTGGCTAATCTCTTTCAATCATCCTCAAAGGGCTATACAAATTTCCTGTTTACACTTGGGTCTGTTGGCATAGTCTCTCTCCTTAGAGATGAGACCTTCCTGACTTCTTGGGGGAGTAAAATCCAAACCTTTCCCTATTCATATGGTGCCGGGACTCAAACTCAGGGCCTGGTGCAAACTAAGTTCATGATTCACAACTAAGCTCTATCTGTAGCCCTAGTTTTGTTTCTTTTTTTTCATCTTTCAAAAGAGGATACTAACTTCTTAGAGTTACTGTCAGAGTTAAGTGAGAGTATTTTGTATTTTGCACATTAAGGCAATGCCTGCTTGTAGCAAATCTCAATAAATGTTTGTTGAGGGTCAGTGAGATGACTCAGTGGGCAAATGTGCTTGTCTTGAAGCCTGAAATCTAAAATGAAACAACACAAATAAAATAAATATTTTTTATTCTTTTTTTTTTGTTTTTGTTTTTGTTTTTGTTTTTGATTTTCGAGACAGGGTTTCTCTGTATAGCCTTGGCTGTCCTGGAACTCACTTTGTAGAACAGGCTGGCCTGGAACTCAGAAATCTGCCTGCCTCTACCTCCCGAGTGCTGGGATTAAAGGCGTGCACCACCATGCCCGGGGTTAAAATAAATGTTTTTTAAAAATGCAAAAACAAGTTGAGTTATAACATCGAGTTATGTTTGAATCTTGCTCTGCAGAATAAGGCAGAGATACATTTTTATACCGGAGCCTGTTGTCCAACTAAGAGAAGAAACAAAGAAACAGTAGACAGAGTTCTACCTCAGGGAGCCATGTGATGGATGAAGCCCTAGCCCAGGCACCCTCTGTGGACATCCTGGTATAAGGAAGAGAGCCCCATTTGCTTTCTAGTAGCTGATGCTCACTGGGGAGATGTTCAGAGAAGGTTCCAGAGCTGGCATGAGGCTGAAGGTGCAAATGAAAAGAAGAGACTTAATAAGTAGGGGTTAGAGAGATGGCTTTGTGGTTACCAGCACCCACATCCATGGGGTGACTCCCTACAACCTAGAGCACTGGGAAGCACTTAGAAGTAGTGGGCCACATGACAAGGAGGCAAGCATCTGAGCTGAGGAGTCAGAGATGAGTGTAGCTGGGAGAAAAGTGGAAGCCATTGTCCAGATGATTTCATGGTAGAGTGTTCTGTCCTAGACATTCAGAACATATCTTTTACTACAGACTGCTTACTTCATATTAGTTTAAAGTAAAAAATTAAAAGAAAAAAGAGCCATACTGAGGTTCATGAATTCCATTTAATATTCCCAAACCTGGCCTGGTGATGAACCCTTACTTATAATTGTAGCATTTGTGGGATGGAAGCAGAAGGACCAGAAATTCAAGTCATTCTCAGCTACATGGAAGATTAAGGCCTGCTTGAGCTATAAGCATGTCCTAAAAAAAAAAAAAAAAAAAAAAAACACGAGAAGAGGCATTGAAGTGATGATTCAGCAGTTAAGTATGCTCGCTGCTCTTGCAGAAGATCCAAGGTAGGGGTCTCAGTACCATCATTTATGGGGTTAGCTCACAATTACCTGCAACCCTAACTCCAGGGGCTCTCACAGCCTCTTAAGGATTCCAAGAGTAGCTGCACAAAGATGACATACAGTCACCCACTCTGACACAGATGTAAAACCTTTACCAAAAAAAAAAAAAAAAATTGAGTGTTCTAAGCTAAGCATGGTGGCACATGCTCATAATTCCAGAACTTAAAAAGGTGAGACAGGAGGATTGCTGTGAGTGCAAGACCCATTAGAGCTACAGAACAAGATCCTTTCTTAAAATTAATAAATAGGGGCTAGAGAGATGGTTCCGTGGTAAAGAGTATATACTTCTCTTACAAAGAACTGGAGATCCAGGGGGGACAAATGCCTCTGGCCTCTGAAGTCACCTGCATTCATGTGTGTACTGATGTATACACACACACACACACACACACACACACACACACACACACTTTAAAGTAAAACAAATCACTGGGTGTGGTGGTATACAGCTTTGATCCTAGCACTTGGGAGGCAAAGGCAGGCAGATCTCTGTGAGTTCCAGCCCAGCCAGGGCTACACAGTGGGATCCTGTCTCAAAAATAAAAATAAATTAAATAGAAATGAAAAATCATGTTTCCTTCCTCTCACCCTTTTTGAAGCAGCCTTCTTATGATGGATGAATTTGTCACATCTGACACTTGTTGTTGTTATTTTTCCCCACCCCGGTGTCTTGGACAGGACAATTCAGAGTGATAGGACCAGGGTATCCCATCCGGGCTTTAGTTGGGGATGAAGCAGAGCTGCCGTGCCGCATCTCTCCTGGGAAAAATGCCACGGGCATGGAGGTGGGTTGGTACCGTTCTCCCTTCTCAAGAGTGGTTCACCTCTACCGAAATGGCAAGGACCAAGATGCAGAGCAAGCACCTGAATATCGGGGACGCACAGAGCTTCTGAAAGAGACTATCAGTGAGGGAAAGGTTACCCTCAGGATTCAGAGTGTGAGATTCTCAGATGAAGGAGGCTACACCTGCTTCTTCAGAGACCACTCTTACCAAGAAGAGGCAGCAATGGAGTTGAAAGTGGAAGGTGAGTCCTCCAAGGTCATATGCAGTATGACGTGTGGGATAGTTGACCTCCCTTCATCCTTCAGCTGAGATAAGGTTTTGCTACCCAAACATGTCACTTCTAAGATCAAATTCATTTCAGTAAACAGGGATGCCTATGTTGTGGCTGTTGGTTATTTTGTTATTTGAATTGGGAAAGAAACGGAATCAAAGTCCGTTTTCATGACTAAGAAGGTGACATTAGATAAAAAGATATCTAAGCTAGACAAATGCTCTCGCACTTCATTTTTTATTTTGCTTTGTTTTTGTTTTTAAATGATGGTTTTTCAACACGTGGACCTGGCTGGCCTGGAACTCATTATATAGACCAAGTTAGCCTCAGACTCACAATGGTCTTCCTGTCTCTGCCTCCTAAAGAGCTGAGAGCTGGGATTAAATGCATGTGCTGCCACAACTAGCTTTATATATATAACTTGGGCAATCCTCCACCCTCAGCCTCTGAAGTGCTGGCACTAAAAGCATGAGTCGCCATGCTCTGCTTAAAATGATTGCTTTAGAGACATACCAGATAGCTTCCCATGAGAGTTTGTTGAGTAACATAAGCTAGCCATAGAATATAGGGAACAAAAATATATCCCTGTATTTGAGTATGGGGATATATATATTCAATATATATGTGTATATGTGTGTAGATTATATGACAGGGATATAGTGTGTGTGTGTGTGTGTGTGTGTGTGTGTGTGTGTGTGTGTGTGTGTGTGTGTAATATATGGCAGGGATAATTCAGTTGGTAGAGTTATTACCTAGAATGGAAGTAGACACAGGTTCAGTACCCAGCACTGCACAAACTGATCTTAGCCCAGCACTGCATAAACTGATCTTAGAACCTGAAGCCTGTAATCATAGCACTTAGAAGTTAAAGCCAAGGGGCTGGTGAGATGGCTCAGTGGGTAAGAGCACCCGACTGCTCTTCTGAAGGTCCAGAGTTCAAATCCCGTGCAACCACATGGTGGCTCACAACCACCCGTAACGAGATCTGACTCCCTCTTCTGGTGTGTCTGAAGATAGCTACAGTGTACTTACATATAATAAATAAATAAATCTTTAAAAAAAAAAGAAAGAAGAAGAAGAAGAAGAAGTTAAAGCCAAGGGGGTAAGAAGTCAGGCAGACACTAACCTAGAATATGAAAGACCATCTCAAACAACAAAATAAAACCAAGAGGTTGCAGAGAGGGCTCAGTACTTAAGAGCTTTTGCAGCTCTTGCAGAGGCCCAGAGTTTGGTTCCAGTACCCACATGACTCCAGTTCTGGGGGATCTGGTGCCTTCTCTGGCCTCCAAAAGCCAATACCCCCACACAAATATACATATACGTAAATATTAAGCACACACCCAGTAGTGAAGGATACCTGTGGTTTCGATGACGCTGCTTTGTCTTTATAACTTCGTTTTCAGTATGCTTTGTGTGGTGGCTGATTTTGGAGTTACTCATTATTTGTCCTGCCTCTGAGTGGTTAAACCATGGATAGGAAAATAGACAGAAGGAGCGTTGAAAGTTAATCGCGATGTAATTGAAGAACAAATGTGTTGTGAGTGCTGGGCCTCTGATCCTTTCCCTTCCTCCTCAGCACCTGCAGTGTGAGCATCAGACAATCCATCATTTCTGTATCTGAGGTGGTGGTGGCTGTTGTCAGGCTGAGACCAGAAGATGCATTGTATGCCCAGTAACAAAGCGCTATTTCTAGAGACAGCTTGCAGGAACATGAAAATAGCTGTGTGCCACAGAATGTTCCTCAGACAACTGTTTTTTTTTTTTTTGCTGGGGAATTTTTACTCACACAAAAAGTGGAGGGTCAGAACTTAAGAATACAGATTTTTTTTCTCTCTTCAAATTCCCAGCTCATCTGCCAACTCCAGTACACTCATTGAGGCCCAACAAATTACAAGTAAGAAAGATGGTGGGAGTGGGGCAGAACACACAATGAAAACTGTGCCTCAGGGGTGAATGCTTTCCTTTGAGTTGGTGTCCACATTCCAAATCCCTCTAATCAGCTTGCCAGAGAGAGAGAGAGAGAGAGAGAGACAGACAGACAGACAGACAGACAGACAGACAGACAGACACGGACTCGGGCACGGGCACAGAGTGGTTGGAGTTCCTTTGAAAACACTGAATAAAATTTGGGGAGTTGTAGCTCATGCCTGAATTCCCAGCATTTGGAAAGTAGAACCTAGAGGACAAAGAGTTCAGGACAGACTTGCTCTGTTTAAAACAAAACAAACAAACAAACAAAAAACAATGGCCACATCATCTCTTTTAGAAACAAACTCACTTTACCAACATTTCCACTTTATGTCACCCTCCTTATTTATTGAGGCATGTCTTGCAGACTGGCCTGTGAGTTGCAACAATCCTCCTGTTTTAGGCTCCAGAATGCCAGGAGTCCTGTATGTAGACAATGCCTGGGTGCGTCAGTATTTTTAAAATCTTGATGTTGGTTCCCTTATTTAACCCAACCTACTGCAGCACAGGCTCTATACAGGGTGTTGAGGAAGCAGTCTGGGTGACATGTTCCTTCTGCCTTTCAGATCCCTTCTATTGGATCAACCCCGGTGTGCTGACTCTCATTGCGCTTGTGCCTATGCTCCTCCTGCAGATCTCTGTAGGCCTTGTTTTCCTCTTCCTGCAGCACAGACTGAGAGGTATGGGCAGCTGGTGGGTCTGTCAGTATCGTTTCCTGGTTCTTAGGGACAGTTAATCCTTAAGTCTTCTCAGTTCAGAACTACATAACAGGTTCTACTGAACAATTTACCTTGCATCTATCTACCTGTGAAGTAATAGTGTCAGCCTCATTGCTGAGGAAGAAATTGAGTCTAGGGGTGGATTGGTGACTTGTTACAGATGACGTGTTACAGGCAGTAGAGCTCTGCCCTCCATAGTCCTTAGCAGTTTCATGAAACTGGGTGAGTAGTCTCTTCAAAGTCAGTCAGGTCTAAAATACTAGGCATTAAAAAAAATAATAAATCTTAACGACCGGAGAGATAGTTCCATAGTTAAGAACAATGTTCCTTTTTTAGAGGACCCAGAACCCATATCAGACAGTTTACAACCATCTGTAACCATGATGTAACAACCATCTAGCTCCATGGGATCCAACATCTCTAGCTTCCTCAGGCACCTGCAGTCATGTGCATATATCTACATGCACACGCCACACACACACACACACACACACACACAAATATATTTTTGTCCATGTTTGTCTATATGTGCACATGTGTTTATAGGTACTGCAAGAGACCAGAAGAGTGTCAGAGACCTTGGAGCTATAGGTGGCTGTAAGATGCTCTATGTGGGTACTAAGAACTGAACCCTGAGTCCTATGCAAGAGCTGCAAACACTCTTAACCATGAGCCATGTCTCCAGCCCCACTACTTCATGTTTTAATAAAGATTCTGAAATGACAGTCTTTGCCACATGGAATATATTTAAAAACTGTTTCCTTGTCTTTTCCATTCAACTATGAATATAATAAATTCAGCTGTAGAGGAAGTTGTTTTGTGCCCAGAGCCTGCAGTCAGAGTCTCCTTGCGCTGTGTCCTTCCCAGACCAAAGCAAGAGTTCTTGCATTTCCACCTCCTTCTGCTGATAAGAGAATATGGAAGCAAGGAGGGTTTGGGTCATGGTAAGGACACAAGATCAACAATGGCCCTGCCTTATACACAACAGGCAGGTCCTCCACACTGTACAACATCCCCAGCCCCACAGTGAGGGTTATTTTTTGTTTGTTTTTTTCCACTCAGAATTTCTGGTTACCTACTCCATGGCAAAGAAAAGGCTGTCCATCATCATGGCTGAATAGAGCAGGAACATGGAGCTAGGCAGCCTAGGATCCAACTCTACTGTAGACACCAACTATGAGAAAATTTCTGAGGTTCTCCAAGTCTCCAAGTAGGGATAGCATTTCCCTCTTAAACTGTGGGAATCTTACAGAGAGAAGTGTGTTAGCATACATGCAATCATAAAGTAGCTGCTCACTAAATGTATAGTTTCTCCTCCAGATGGGATATGGGTTTATATTTACAAAATGACAATCTTCTTGACCATGTGAACTGAGCAAGAAGTAGTGAAAGAAATGATAAAGCCTTATGATATAGTGCTGGAGAGACAGCTCAGAGGCTAAAAGCCTGTACTGCTCCTACAGAGGACTCAAGTTCTGGCCCTAGCACCTATCAGGCAACTCATAACCACCCATAACATTAGGAAATCTGACAACCTTTTCTGGACTCCAGGGGCACACATATTCATGTGCACATACAGATACACACACACTCACTAAGACACAGAGTTAAAAACAAAATAAGAACAAGCCAACCATGTGATGTGTTAGGAGCATTGCAGGTTTCTGAGGGTCAGTTCTGAAGACTTTTGCATTCTTAAATGCAAAAAGGGTTGGAGGTTCTAGTTGTGAACTGCAGCGATTTGTTATACCTGTGACCAAAGAACAGTGGGCCCTGTTCTTCTGGAAGGTCATTCTCTCCAGCCAAACAAGCAGTTTTGGGAGGGACATGTACAGAGTTGTAAGAAAAGAAGCCAGCTAGATCGGCATAATCAGCCCTGTCATTGCTGGGATGACAGACAACGCAACCAGTCACCATCAGTTCCAGGCTCTTGTGGTCTTTATTTCATTATTTAATCAGACAATATTCACAGAAAGAGGCTGAACTCTTGGTTTTAAATCTAGAGCTCTTCCTACTCTAAAATGCTCCCAGGGCCATCAAAGAATTCCCCACACAAAGGTCCAAAGTGCTGGGTGGTATGGAAGGGTCCTCATACTGTTAGATCAGGAACTAAAAAACCTGCTTTTTTCTATTTTAGGAAAACTTCGTGCAGAAGTTGGTGAGTTCCAGGCACCCTCCCTCCCCAATTCCTCTTCTGGTCTTTCTAGCTTGCCCAAAATGTCCCTCTCTTCAGACTATTTCTGCCTTTCACTCAATGCCCCATGCTCCCTTCAATTGGGAACTTTATATTTAAAACTATAGACAGCTAAAAATTAGAAATTGTTTTACCTGAGCTCTTATAGCACGGTTTACTTTGCATCAGGGCTAGAACCAGCCTTGAGGGATTTAGATAGATCCAAGGAAGGGACTCCCTTTCAGTTTCTTACTAAGTGTATTCTTATTTGTCCTTTTCAGAGAATCTCCATCGGACTTTTGGTAAGTTCAGGCATATCCCAACCCTCCCAAGTCACCATGGGATTTCACTAGTGGCCTGGGGGACTAGAACCAGTGGCTTTTGTAAGGCCCCTCCACCATTTTTCTTCACATTCAAGATCTATAGGAATGTAGCAAACATTTATGCCCCATATTCCAGTGTCAGGCCCTACACTGAATTTTACCATTTGTAAATATATATATATATATATATATATATATATATATATATATATATATATATAAAATTCATCTTCTGAATTATAAAAAGTGGTTAAAGAGATCCTTTGCACATAAAATTTATTGCTGGTGGGAAAAATTGTTAAGACCACCTGCTGCACCCCTAGAGGACCTAAAGTTCTATTTCCTGACCCCACAGCAGGCAGCTGTACACACAAGGCATGCGTGCATACATATGTAAGAAAAAAATTTTAAGTTATAGTCTCAATGTGTAGCCCTGGCTAACCTGGAATTCACTATGAACAGCAGGTTGGCTTTGAACTCACAGAGCTCCACATGGCTCTGCTTCCCCAGTGTTGGGATTAATGACATGTGCCACCATACCCAGAAAATTATGTTAAAAAAAAAAAGTCATCTGCTATACTTATATGGCAGAGTTAGTTGTCAGGAATGTAGTCCAAGCACATGATTCATCAGGGCAGGCTTCTTTGAGGAGAAAATAAAGCCTCACTAGTAACTGTCAGGGTTTCATAAGGCTATGTTGGCCTTCAAACTCACTATGTAATGAAGGATGGCCTTGGACATCTTCTGATCCTTCTGCCTTCAACTCCCAAGTGCTGGTAAATGCATGCTCAACCATGCATGCCCCAACTAGAATATTAACTCCTCAAGAATCATCTTTGCATTTTCTTTCACTTCAGATTGCAGAGTTCCTAAGGACAACACCAGCAACAGAAGAATACCCAAATGTTTGTGGAATAGATTCCATACAACTAAAAAATAACATTAAGCAGAGCATAGCAAAATCCTGCTCTAACTAATCTTCCTAAGCATAAAGAGCATTTCCTTCTGAAGCCAGATGTAACCCTGTTCAGCTCTCCTGGTACTTGGCTACCCCCTAGCACTTGACATTGGGTCAGTATATGGACGTCACACATGTAGTCTTTGAATGTATTTTATTGTGTGTTTGGAGGGGATGAGTGGGTGAGTGTGGACAAGTGCTCACACTGAGGTCAGGGGACAATATAAAGGAGTTGGTTCTCTCCTATCATGTGGGTCTGGGGTCAAACTCAGGTCTTCAGGTTTAGCAGCAAGTGCCTTTATCAGCTAAGCCATCTCACTGATCCCATTTCCATTTTGTTTTGAAATGTCTGTCTCATGTATTTCAGGAAGGACTCAAAACCACTATGCAGCCAAAGATTACCTTAAATTTTGATCATCCTCTTGCCTATACCTCCTATACTCTGGGATTATAAGTGTGAGCCACCAAGCCTAGTGCATGCTGTGTTAGGGATGGAACTCAGAGCTCTACAAACTGAGCTACCTTACCAACCCCCAGGATTTTACAAGATTTGAATGTCTAGCCAGACAGTGGTGGTGCATGCCTTTAATTCCAGCACTTGGGAGGCAGAGGCAGGCAGATTTCTGAGTCTGAGGCTAGCCTGATCTACAGAGTGAGTTCCAGGACAGCCAGGGCTATCCAGAGAAACCCTGTCTCAAAAAACAAACAAAATCAAAAACAAACAAAAAAACAACAAAAAATATTTGAATGTCTAAATTCTTAACCATGTTTGTATATCGAAATCATACAGCCAGTCCTAATATCAGTTTTTGACTTTTTGTTTTTGCTGGTTTCATTCTTTTTGAGACTGCATCCCTAGCCTGCTAGTATAAGAAAACCTTGCCCTTTTTTTTTTTCTTCTTCTTTCTGTCTTTGCCCCTTTGTCTCCATCCCTCCCCCCCAACCCTCAAATAAGCCTCTGCCACATGGAAAAAGAAAACCTCAGGGAAAGCAGGGTTGATGACTCATAACCCCAGCACCTGAAAGGCTGAGGCAGGAGGATTTCTCAAGTTCAAGGCCAGCCAGGAATACAGAGCAAGAATCTCTCTTTAGACAGACAAAAATTCCACAAACAAAAATGCTAGAGATTGGGGTGAGGGAGGGTTAGTGCATGGCTGAACATGAACAATACATGGAAAGTCACACAACCTACTGTTTTCTATGATAGATCAGTTAAAATGAAAAAGCTAAATTCAATTAGAAGTTAATGGAAAGCCGGGCATGGTGATGCACGCCTTTAATCCCAGCACTTGGGAGGCAGAGGCAGGCGGATTTCTGAGTTCGAGGCCAGCCTGGTCTACAGAGTGAGTTCCAGGACAGCCAGGGCTATACAGAGAAACCCTGTCTCGACCCCCCCCCCCCAAAAAAAAGAAAGAAGTTAATGGAAATAAAGGGACAGTACACCTCATCCAAATTCACAAACTCTACAGCCTGTTCCCAGGTCCTTTGTCATTTGGGGGCTTCAGGTTAAGAATGGGTATGGCACAGAGGGAGACACTCTGCTCTGTTTTACCACTCAGATCCTCACTTCCTGAGGGTGCCCTGCTGGAAGATAACACTGTTTGTTATTGTGCCTGTTCTTGGACCTCTGGTTGCCTTGATCATCTGCTACAACTGGCTGCACCGAAGACTGGCAGGTTCGGTGTCTGGGCAGCAAAACAGGGCTGCTATGCATCAGGGAACTCAGGCAGACCAGAATGGGAAGAGTGGAACCAAGGTTCTAGATTCCATGGCTGGGAATCTTTATTCTCACCATCAGAATCCATAGGAAAACGGAGAGCCATTTAATGAGATGCATAGGCCTCTTAATGGGAAGGGAGGGTTGTCTGGGGAGGTGAGGGGGCACTCCCACTGATCATCCACCCACTCATCTCTCTTTGTTTACAGGACAGTTTCTTGAAGAGCTAAGTAAGTTCTCCCTAACACCCCTCTCCAATCTTGAGACATCTCATTATGCAACCGGACTGTTCTGGAAACTATGGCAATCCTCTTCTTGCCTCCAAGTGCTACCGTCATAAGCATGTACCATTGTAGCCAATCATTTCCTTCCTTCTAACATGAAAACCCAGCAGAGGAAACATGGTTACTGAGGGACCATAATCCCAGGGAAGGCTGGAATGTCTCCTCCTGTGAGGGAAAAGGGGAGGTTATTAATGAGATATTTTCAGTGCCAGAGAGGCTGCTGAGCCACTCTTACCTGTCGACTTAATAGCCTTTAGTGCCCCTTAGCCAGAATTCCACTTCTGCAGCCCCCTTTAACATTCTCCAGAAGTTATCCTGAACCTCACCTCCCTTCAAGACCAAGAGGTTGGGGGTAGAGATAACATGACCCCTGTGAACTGTTTATCTCCTAGGTTCAATGACTTCATAAAAAGAACCTACTGGCAGATTTTTAAAGTCACTTCTCTTTCTTTCTAGGAAACCCCTTTTGAGTGATGGTTGTGTCTTCCTGGAGCGAAGGAGAGCCTGGCAGTTCCTTGGGGATGGCTCATTGTCCGTTTTGCTATGGACATATTCCAATCTACATCGAAACATTCTGGATACCGAATAGAACTTGATTTCCCTCCCTCAACTGTCTTTCCTCAGCTCCTTCCTCTAATTTCTGACTTCATCTTTTTTACCGTCTTAGTCTGCCTCTAGAAAACACCCTATGGCCAGGCAGTCTATCAGGAGACACCTATGCACCAGAGTAATACAGGAGTGATTCTGCCAACCAGGATACCCAGCACTTCAACATCATTGTGAACTCATAGAACATCAACTCTACAAACGGTGGATATTTCTTCCACGACCACAGCCTTAACTGGGAAGAATATCAATGTGGAGAGTAGGTGGGTCAGGGACAGAAAAGTCCACAATATCAGGGAAAGCTAAGTGAGCCAGGGCATGAATATGGGTGCCTGAACCAAAACCTGGAACTAAAACTCGAAAGAATACCGATCAGAGAAATACCATCTTGCTTTGGCAGCCTGGTGGGAGGACCTTGAGAAGCAAAGACTGAGAACTGGGTCTGCTCCCCTATGTTCCACACCTTCGTGTCCTTTATACTCCTGCCTCTCATTTTCTCCTATCTTATTTCTGAGTACCCACTGTTTTTTTTTTTGTTTTGTTTTGTTTTTTTCAACAATTACTACTTGGTGGTCTACCAGACACAAACAAGCTAGGTGCTAATTAATAATACAAGTTTCTCTGTGCATACTTCTTTTTCTTTCCTTGTCTCTTTCCTTCATCATCCACTCATCTCCTGTTTAAACCTCCTGATGGCAGAGGTCAGTCTTCAGGAAAAAACAAATACAAAGAAAGACCTCAGTTTGACCTCCCCTCCCCTTCTTTTAGTTTTAAAAATTGTATTTATTTTGTGGGGTGGGGGTGGGAGTGGGGGTGGGGCGGTCGTGCATGGGTAGGTATGAAGTTGGGAGTCAGTCCTCTTCTTCTGTCACAGGGCTCTCAGAGTCGGTGGCAACCTCCATTGCCCACTGAGCCACCCCACCATTCCCAGACAGGCCTTCTGTTTCGGGATTCTCACTGCACGCACGTTTCCGTCTTCTCCTCCTGGATTCCATCCTTTTTCCTGAGGAGTCCCTTACTTTAAAAAGATTTCCCAGCACCACAGGTTCATGAAGATAGCCAAGCAAATGACCCAGGATTTCCCAGCATTTACTGAACCTGATTGGTCTTCGGCAGCACAAGTGATCCAGCAGGCTCTCCTTTCCCCTAAAGGAGCTGTCACAGACGGGGCAAGTGTAGATCTTTTGCATCCTGAGGGTGTTGGATGAGTGGGCCGACTCTTTGCAACAGAAGTGCTGGTTGGGTTGACGTCTGAAGTGGATCTTGAGGTGGGTTAAGAGACAGGTTCTCATGGTAAAAGTTATGCGACAATAGGGACAAGAGATCTTTTCTCTTGAACGGACCACTGTAATAGTGTTGGATCTGACATTCAGGGTCGAGGCTCTGTTGTTCCGCGCCTTTGCCCTGGCCACTGGTCCCTGGATCACTTTCACATACTTGAGGGCGGGCGCTTGGGATGCAGGTGTTGTAGGTGGAACCCTCCTCTTCCGCTTCTGGTTGCTAGCCTGGTTGGCAGCCTGTTTGCTAGCCGCTGGCTTGTTTTGGTGTACCTTCAGGTGGCGGTTGACCTCAGACTGATCCCGGAAGCACTTTCCACACTCAGGGCAGGAACGGGGCCTGTAACCTAAATGAGCACGTCGGTGACGGCTCAGTCCAGAAGCATCACGGTAAGTCTTGCCACAGAGATTACAAAAGAAAGGCCTCTCTCCGCGATGCTGGGACTTGTAGCCCTTGGCTTTGCGGCTTTGTGGATTTGTGACTGCCAGCCTCCGGGACCTCACAGGAAACTGGTGATTAAAGAGGAAGGTGTTCTTTTTGAAACATTTGCCACAGGTCAGACAGAAAAAGAATGGTCCACCTTTGAATACCCCTGTGCAACTGGAGGACTTCTGCTCATTCTTATCTTCCAGATCTGGGCTAGGTTCTTGAGGTTTTTTCTTGCTTCCTGTAGTAGAGGAGGGAAAATACACAGTTCACTATGAGAATGCCAGTACAAGGTTTGTGCTCAATACAAGCCACTTTCCCTTTTCCCAACCTTTAAAATGCAGCCATTCACCCTTGGGCCTCATAGGCTAGAAATAGGAAAATGTAATAATATTATTAATAAAAACAATAATAATGATGACTAGTAAAAATTTCATGGGCATCTTCTATAATTGCAAATATCTAAATACCAACTTACATCTTTGAAATCCATCTTCCCACTCTTAATATGACTCATAGTCTGAGATAACCCCACAGATAACGAAGCAGTAACCCTCCCCTCAGCCCTGATTACACACGTGTCAGCCAAGTACAAAATATTAAATGGAGAATTCCCTACTGTAAGACCACATTTACATCACTTTTTAATATAGATTATAATTATCCTATATTATTAGTATTTTGGTTTATTACTGTGTCTACTACAGAAAACAGAATTTAGGACCTGGGGATATAGTTGAGGAGCACAGCACTTGCCTAGTATACACAAAACCTGGGGTTCAATCCCCAGCTCAGTAAAAACAAAAACCAAGCAAATAGGCCTCAGTACTATGTGTGGCTGTAGCTTCAGTAACCTCCTGAACAAAATACTTTCAGATAACAGAGAACTCATCCCCCAGTGCTGGGGAAGCAAGCCATGTGCACAAGCGACCCAAGTGATCTACAGTGCTCTACCATGCACACAAGCGCTCTACCAGTGAGCTAGCTACATCTCCTGCCCAAGGGAAGACTACTGT
This sequence comes from Mus pahari, assembly GCF_900095145.1. Lineage (NCBI taxonomy): Eukaryota > Metazoa > Chordata > Mammalia > Rodentia > Muridae > Mus > Mus pahari. The sequence continues at coordinate 4,990,952 of NC_034607.1, read as the reverse complement.
ATCCTGAAAATTGATGCTATCATTACTAATAACCGAATTGGAGTACAAAGCAACACACCAGGACCGTGTGAGCTGAGAAGTGTGGCCAACCTAAATTAACATTCCTCTCAGTTCCTTAACTCCTATCTCCGGAACAAGCTTATCCTTCTCCAGATCAACATTGTGGAGATCTTGTTTCTCACTTCTCCCAGAAAGAACTTCTTAATCTTAAAGGTTGACACTAACTGAGGGGCTCGCAGGCAATCTCTTGATTCCTGGAAACTAGATTACTTGTTTTGAAAAATCTTGGCTATTCATTACGAAGCCAGTGGACTTAAAACTTTGATCTCGGGGTTTCCTCTAGTCCCAAGTCTAACGCAGATGGAAAGGTACTGAGCTTAAAGCAGTAGGTCAGCTCACCAAGCTGGGACTGTCCTGGGTCTTTTAAATCCTCCTCTCTCCTCTGCAGTTTTAAAATTACATTTTTACTATGTTGTGTGCATGTGTGCAAGTGTACACATGCTATGGCATGCTTATGGGGGTTGGCAGACAGCTTGTAGGATTGGTTTTCTCTTTACACCAAGTATATTCAAATTCCAATTGTCAGCCTTGATGGCAGGCACTCTTAACCACTGAACCATTTTGCTGGTCCTTGGTTCTGTGAGATGATAGGCCCCCAAATACGTGATGAAGGCAAGGTGTTGGGGTTACAGATGTGAGTTACCATACCCAGCTCCCTTTACAATTCTCACCTGTTGTCTTTGGAGGCTAGAGACCTGATCTCTGCCCTTTTCCTTTTGGTAAGCTGTTCCAATCTTGTATTTGGGCTCTAAATGGAGTCATATTTTGAGTGGGGAGAAGGGCATGGTTTGTTGCTTTGGGCAATAAGGGCTCCGAATACAATGCAAGCTGGCTCTGAATTCTCTCCATCCATCCTTCTGGGTGAGATGCACTACCAAATCTGTCTACAGTATGGAAATGAAGCAAAGTGGTCCCATGCTAGGCCCCTTTATGTCTTATGCAGACAACAAGCTACCTCCTATAGGCTTGTTTTAAGAACATTAATCTAAGGCTGGGCGTGGTGGCGCACGCCTTTAATCCCAGCACTTGGGAGGCAGAGGCAGGCGGATTTCTGAGTTTGAGGCCAACCTGGTCTACAAAGTGAGTTCCAGGACAGCCAGGGCTACACAGAGAAACCCTGTCTCAAAACAAAACAAAACAAAACAAAACAAAACAACAACAAAAAAAACACCTCTCAGCTTCTTCTCCAGCACTACCTCTGCCTGCACTCTGCCATGCTTGATTCCACCATGATGATGATAGACTAATGGACTAAACCATTAAAACTGTGAGCCAACACCAATTAAAGATTAAAAAAAAAAAAAAAAGAACATTAATCTAGGGCTGGAGAGATGGCTCAGTAGTTAAGAGCACTGACTGCTCTTCCAGAGGCCCTGAGTTCAAATCCCAGCAACCACATGGTGGCTCACAACCATCCGTAATGAGATCTGATGCTCTCTTCTGGTGTGTCAGCTATAGTGTACTTACAATATAATAAATAAATCTTTTTTTAAAAAAAAAAAAAAAAAAAAGAACATTAATCTAGGGCTAGCAAGATGGCTCAGCAGTTCATGCACCTGTTGCTCTTGTAGAGGATCTGGATACTGTTGCCAGTATCTGCATGGCAGCTTACCACCATCCATAACTCCAGTTTCAGGGGATCCCATCCGTCCCTTCTTCAAACCTGTATGGACACCAGGCACACACAAAGTGCGCATACAAACAGGCAAGCAGATCATTCTTATACATAAAATAAAACGTTAAAATGGGGGGGGTTGTTTTTAAAGAACATTTATCTAAGACACTTGGTTGCAGCTTCTAGTATAATGCCTCACAACAAGAGTGACTAAATATCGGTTGGATATACAGGCAAGTGGTTTTTTTGTTTGTTTGTTTGTTTGTTTGTTTGTTTGAGGAAGTTTCACAGTGTAGTCCAAGCTGGCCTCAATCTCTATAATCAAGGTTGGGGTTTTGTTTGCAGTCTTCCTGCATCAGATCCAGGTATGTTGGGAGTGTTAGAAGTCTTGGAATTACAGGCTTTTGTCAACAAACTAGGCCAGACAGGAAAATTTACATATTTTCACAATATAACAATTATAATGATAAAAAGTGTTACCTGGGGTGGGGAAAGTAGCTCAGTAGATAACCTGCTGACCATACAATCAAGAGCACTTGAGTTTAAGCCTCAGAATGCACACTAAGAAGGCCAGGTATGGCATTTGGATGAAAACCCAGCACCATGAAGCAGAAAAGGCAGATACTTAGGGCTCACTGGTCAGTCCGCCTAGCTGAATCAATGAGTTCCAATTAGTGAGACCCAACCCAAATCAAAAATTATAGAGTGGCTGTACCCTGAGGAATGAAGCCCAAATTTGACCCTGGCCTCCACGTAAATACCTAAGTATGCCTACATATACATGAACACACACACAACATTATCTTTGTATTCCTGGGGGTGCTTTTTTCTTTTCAGGTTTGTTTGTTTGTTTTTTAGTTTTTGTGACTTAAGTGTTTTGCCTGCTTGTATATATATGTACATATGTATGTCTGGTGCCCATAGAAGTCAGAAGGTGTGGGACCCCTGGAATTAGAGTTATAAATGTTTGTGAGCCACAGTGTGGGGCTAGAAACTGAACTCAGGTCCTCTACAAGAACAAGTACTCTCTCAACCTCTAAGCCCCCTCTCTAGACCCATGCATGTAGTCCAGGCTAGCTTTAAAGTTGCTATGTAGTGGGAATCACCCTAACCTGGTCCTCCTACCTCTATCTTCAAGCCTAGCTTGTCATCTAAGTTTTTATTTCTTTTACTATTTTTACCCCATCAGTATTTTTCTAAGGCTATCGGACAGGGAGAATGCTGAAGGAGTCAGTCTCTTACCAACAAATGTCAGGTTCTTGAAGGTTTCTGACATCACTTTCTGGTAAAGGGTCTTCTGTGTAGAAGTCAGATATTCCCATTCTTCCTGGGTGAAAGTCACTGCCACGTCCTCATAACTGACTGGTGTCCTGGATGGCTGGGAAGACTTAGAACGTAAATACAGAGACTTGAAGTGTCTGTTCAGGGACTTTTCAGCCCCTAAGTTTCTGAACTATCACATCTGCCTTGGCAAAGCATTCAGGACTTTCTACAGTCCTGACCATAGATATAAAACCAAATGTAGAACCAAAATCTCTGCTGAGTGTGTAACCAAAACACATATTACAGATTCCCTTAACCTATCCCTAAGAATGTGGTTTTGCTTTTATAAATGCAGTACCCCTGAGTTTCCATGCCAAGAGCTTTCCTGAGGCACTAGCTTGCTCCTGGTCACCAGCTTAAATAAAGGACTGTTATTTGTATGGTTATGTGTATGGTGGTGTGTAACTTTCTCATTTGGACTATAAAATAATGACATATTCTCAAGATTTTGAGAATTCAAACCTAAGAGAAAGACAGTACCATGAAAGGGTATGGGGAAAGGCACATAGTCAGGAGCTGTGACATATGGAAAGCAAAGGATGGGTACAGAAAAAGGAACCCACTGAAAAGAGGAGGGGAGAGTAGAGGGGGAGGGGAGGAGAGGNTCTCTCTCTCTCTCTCTCTCTCTCTCTCTCTCTCTCTCTCTCTCTCCTGCATTTCTATAATAAAGTTCTTAAACCATAGAGAGTGTCTGTTCCATCAAGATCCACTGCACACTCTGGTCAGTGTTGGGAACCTCTTCCCTCATCCCTCTCTCCCATAACCCCGGTGGCTTTAGCAAGGTAGCTCCAGGGATCCCCAGGCAGGGCTGCCCCTTCGCCACCCCCTGAAGAGTGGGATAGATGAATGCCCACCCAGGGTTGAGTGGATAGGTAGACAGCAGCCCTCCCACGCCTGACAGACCAGAGAATAGGTGGATCTCTGGTGGGGTGTGGGTCTTTCCCTTTTCCCACTCCACCTGGGCCCCCTTTTTAGTTCCCAACATTGGTAGATGATTATTTCTCTGCTTTAATATTTTACTAGTCTAATACTTTCCCATACTACACTGAACCATGGAAACTGGGGGTCAGGAGCATATGGGACAGAGCCACTGTGTTCAGCTGAGACTCCTGTTTGTACTTCTCGCTCATGTCCCCCCACACTGGCAGGACCTTGATCCCCCTGCCTCAGCACTAGAACAAAAAGCATCAGCTGTACTGTGGGCCACATGGGCTGGAAACAGGCTGACAGGTGAGAGGAAATAAAAATCCGCTCCCAGACTTTGCTCCTGGGGCTTAGGGACTAGTGGGAAGAAAGCTAACAGGTTTTGCGACACAGTTAGGTGGTGGCCGGGACACAGCTGGCTTCTCTGTAGTCAAGCTCTTGTGCAAGAACATTGACAGGCCCGACTCTAGGAAGAGAGATGGGGTCATCTGTATGTGGTCCTGTTCAAGGACTGCCTCATCCCTTCAGTTTTAGAATCAGTAAACTTAGAAGTTGAAACTGTCTCCTTTATAAAATGTATACATTAACCAGGACAGCAGAAGTGTTGTTGGGCGCAGGGCCTGACTTACCATTGGCACTCAGAAGGGCACTTGGCCTCACTCAGTGAGGGTTCTAAGGGGAGGGAGGAACCTACTTCTAAGTTCAGTACTAAAGAGTGAGATTTTATTCACTAAGGTGTGCCAGCGTCGGTCTCAATGGGGCTCAAGCTTGGATGCCCACTGCACATGATGAGAAAAATCATGGACTGAGCATCTTGAGCTCATGAAAGCTGGAATTCAAAGATACAAGTACAGAAGGGTTGGTCTCACACAGGCCTCTTTCCTTGGTTGGCAAGTTGTCATTTTCTTGTGTCTCCATACGGCCTTCCTTCAGTACATCAGTCTGTTCTACTGTCTCTTAAGAACATTTGACCTGAGAGAGAGAGAGAAGAGAGAAGAGGAGAGAGAGAGAGAGAGAGAGAGAGAGAGAGAGAGAGAGATGAAGGATTCCAAGGTGGTATGGGAGAGAGAGAAGATCTTGCAATTCCTTTTTCCCTGTTGTTTGGCCTGGGACAATCTGGGATTCTACCAGATCCACAGGTGAGTAAAAGGCCTCAAGAAAATCTAGGGCCTGCCACCTCCTTTATCTGACTTTCTCCTTTCTGCTGTTGGATTTCACTAGTAATCTCTCCATGTTATGTCCTCTATTTTGCTCTACCTGTTTTCTGAGAAATCTCTCACTGAACCTGGAGCTCATCAACTCAACAAGAGTATCTGGCTAGAAAGCCTCTGCGATTATCCTGCTGACCTTATGTCTGTCTTTCTTTTCCTTCCTTCCTTCCTTCCTTCCTTCCTTCCTTCCTTCCTTCCTTCCTTCCTTCTTCCTTCCTTCCGTTTGTTTTAATGTGGGGACTGAAGATCCCACACTGGGTCTTCAACTTTGTGCAACAAGTACTTTACAACATGCTGAGCCACCTCCCCAGTCCTTCCACCATAATCTTTCTTTGGGGCCTCTATAGAGCAGCTAACATACTACCTACCCCACGGAGCAGCATGTCTTTATAGTGGTGTCTCTGGTCTGGATCCCAAGGCTAATGGGACTCTATTTCCCAGGCACTGGGCAGTTGGAGGGTTCCTACAAGGGCCCCAGAATTTGATATTGCTTCTTATAACGAAAGCATCTACTCTAAAAGAGGTTGTCTTCCTTGATTGTTCAACTGTCCAAATTCTCCATTCACGATTGACAGCTTTAGTTCCCTCAAAGCCCAGGCCACAGAATTCAGGGCTCTGATTACCTGTTTCCTAGCTGCCATTGCTTGGTAATGCCAGGCTGGTCCTAGGCGTTTGACTTCTATTCCAGACTGCTTCTAGCCACAATTTGTTGGTTGCCCACTTCTAGAGATCTAAGGTTTAAGAAAAATACAGAATATCAGCAAAAGGAAGAGAGTGTGTGTAAGGAATAAGTGCTTCCGTAGCACCCAGCTACTAGCTTCCCGCACTGTGATAGAACCTTCTCGGCAGTACCAAGTTAGGTAAATTGGCTCCATTTTCACAAACCTCAAGTATAAACGTTAAGTCATCCATTCTAGGACGTGTGATCCATGGGAGAGTAAAGTTTAATTCTAGATTCAGTACCACTGGAAAGTACATACCTGAATGTGTCACATACCACTTTTGAGTTTGTCTCTTCATCCTCTGACTTGATTTCACTGGAAAGATGAGAGTATATATCTCTTCCAGGACCAGAAATTAAAATATAGATTCTGTGATTTGAATATGTGTGTGGTCTCCTGGGGCTCAAACCTAGGAACTTATGCCTGCTAAGCAAGTGCTATACCACTGAGCCTTATGCATACCCCTAGTTCCATGACTTCAATGTTTAATATATAGATACGATATTTACAATGGACCTAGCCTCTGATGACCTCTTAAGCTGAAAATGTCATTAGGTCAGAAATGCCAAGTAATATGCCTACGGAACAGAACCTTATAGCTTAGTAACAAAGTACACTGACAGTGTGTGTTGTTTCCTTTCCTGATCTACTAGCTGTCTGTCTGGAAAGCGTAGCCTGTGACTACAACCCAGCATAAAGGAATATCAGAGTATCTATCTATCTATCCCTATGCACTACATAGTACTAGCCTAGGGACAAGTTAAACCAACCCCCCCCCCCCCAATAAGCTGTCTGAATATGTAAGGCTTTCCCATCATTTTGGATCATCATTTCCCATCATTAAGTCTTGGCAGCATGAGTACAGTATCACATGTACAGCACAGTGATAATAGCCCAACAACAATTAAATTCTTTGTTCACTCTGAAATTTCTATTTCTCCTCTCTAGATGCAAGGGAAGCATAAAGGCACAGAGACTTGTTGCCCTGTCTTTTCCTCTCAATTCTTTTGCTAAGTGAAAGTACCAGCAAGGAACAAGTCATTCAAGGAATTGCTAGCTCTGATCCCCAAAAAGTTGCCAGGAAAGCTGCACTCTGAGGTTGATTTTCTTCCTTCCTTCTGTCTCCCCTCTCATTATTCTTCCGTTGAAAAACCACATTCCAAACAGTGTCTTCCAGGACCTGTCCATACAGTTCTATCTATGCTAGTGTCTTCTAGGACCTGTCTTTAACCATTCTCAGCAAAGACCCCTTTATCAACAAGTCTTAACAATAGCATGAAGATGTGTGGCGACCTAGACGATTACCCAAACACCAGGAAGGCTGAGACAGGATCTCCGGGAGTTCTAGGACAGCCTGGGCTACATAAAGCATAAATCATCATCATCATCAACAGCAGCAGCAGCACATTCGCACAAAGCAGGGAGCGGTCTTTAATATAGATACAGGCTGCTTAAGGAGACTGACAGGTGTTGTGTACCTTCATCCACCTTCTCACTCTTTTACCTCTGATTGTTCTTTCCTGGTGCAGGAGCCCTGAGAAGGCAAGGAGACTGAATAAGACTTGGCTGTTGATTGGCAGGAGGTCAGGTCCGGTCCCTCCCGACTCCCACCCCGCTGGCATGGGAGATGGGCCAGGCTTGGCCTCACCCTTCCACTGGGTAAATTTCTGGAGGAACTGTGAAGACATCTCTCAACCCTGACTGCACTCCTCCAACTAAAGCCCATTCATTGTTTCACAAATCTGAGGAGTCAGCCCCAATAGCACAAAGGAAGCTAAGACAGAAAGATCAGGCAGACTTGCCACAATACACCCTGTCTGTTCAGCTCTCTAAATCTGAGGCCCCGCCGCTCTCACGCACACAATCTGAGGAGAAATGCCCGCCCGCCGGCTTGCCCGATCTGCCCTGGTCCCAGACCCGAAACCCCCGAGGTTTCAGCCACGTGAGCCTTTCCACCAAGGAGCCAGGCGGCTTCTCCCTCCCAGGTGTCGGGCCCTCGTGGCTCCACCGCGGGAGCGGCTCCACCCGGGTCCCCGCACGCTCTCACCGCGCTCGACAGCACTACTTGAGGCTCGGCAGTCCTGCCCTCCCCAACGCTCGTCTTCCGAGCCGTAGCCTCGGACCACAGCCACACAAAGGGCTGGGCGCGCGTTCCAGCCCCGACCAGAACGCAGCGGCGTGAAACCCAGGAAGGGGCCCTTGCCAGAAGTCAGGAATCCGCTACTTTGTCCCTCTGCTTCCGTTCTGCTCCGTCCGCAGGTAACACATCTCAAGTGGCTGTCTGCCAAGGTCAGAAATTTAGATCCGAAGAAGCCCAATGCCTGAATGCCACGCCTTCTCGTCCCGCCTACTGTCGGTCTTCACTGGTCTCAGCTGCGCTAGGAAATTCCATTTCCTAAGATAAGTATTTACTCCTGGGGTGGGGAATGGGAGTGGGGGATGGGGGTAAGGGGCGGTGGGAGGGACGGGTGACTCAATTTCCGTAATTCCTTGTACTAGGCAGCTGAAAGTGAGTTCCACGCCTGCCTAGGCTACACAGTAAAACACACACACACACACACACACACACACACACACACACACACACACACACACACACNACACACACACACACACACACACACACACACACACACACACACACACACACTAAGGTAAGACCGAAGAAAAACTGGAACAAGTTTACTGGACAAGTAAAATGGGCCGTGGAGCAACATCTTAGCTAAAGTAAAAACCAAGAAAGCACAGGAGACTTAAAAGACTGGAGTAACAGGATAGCTCAGTAGTTAGGGAGGATTCCAGGAGACCTAGCACAGAGAGACATTCACAAAGACCTGTAACCAGGGAACCCCACACTCTTCTTTTGGTACCATCCCATATGTGGCATGCACTCATACAGACTCACAAGAATAAAAAATAATGATTAAAAAGAAATGATACAGACACTTCACAGGTATCAAACCAGTCAAGTCATCTTAGCGTTTCACATACCAAATTCACTTCAGTCTCTCTCTGTAATCCTTTTGTTTGCTTGTTTGTTTGTTTTTATTTTTAATAAGTTCCATTGGAATTTTAACACTTAGCCCAGGTCTCAGGCAGCCAAAGCACAAACATAGGTGGGGAAGGTGATAGGAAAGTACAGAAGGTACTAGGTTGAAGCAATCCACATGAAACAGGCCAGTAGTGAGGTAAAAAACAAATAAACGAACAAAAACAAACAAACAAAAAACCACATTTTCCATCAATAATGAACTGTTTCTCACCCTGACTTCAAATTACCTTACTTATAAAACTGGGCAACCATAGTTAGCTGATTTAGGTTGATCTTCAACTTTAAATAAACAAAATATTTATTTATTTATTATTTACTTACTTTCTTAGAGACAGCTCTTCTTAGGAACTCACTATAGAGCCATGCAGCCCTTGAATTCAATACCCCCCCACACCTCGATTCAGTGATTGAGCGTATACTGGCTTCTTGTCCTTGAGGTGGAAACACCATCCTTGGCCAGCAGGTAGTCCCGGCACACAAACACTATAGGACAAATGAAGCCCTTACAAGGGTTGGTTTAACATTTCATGCTGGCCACCACACTGGCACCTAGGCTGTTTCCAGCTGATGTTTGATGAGCTAAGGACCTCTGAGAAAGCCCAGGCACCTTCTAGCCCACTGCACCCCATCTTTATCTAGCTCGGCATCCTTCTTCCTGCCTTGGATTAGCAGGGATCCTGTGCTTCGCTGATGTCTAAGAAATGCTTCTGTCTATAAATCTTTAGTTAACTACATTCATCTGCATAGCACTGGGTTTGTCGCCTCGCCTCTTCAGTTTCAGCACCTCTACGCTAGGTGAAAACTTGATTTAGAGAATGTAGAAAAAAAAATTGTCAACTACTAAAAGAGAACATCTCTCATGTGTAGTGGTACATGCCTGTCATCCTAGCACTTGAAAGATGGATGAAGCCGGGCGTGGTGGCTCACACCTTTAATCCCAGCACTCAGGAAGCAGAGGCAGGTGGATTTCTGAGTTCGAGGCCAGCCTGGTCTACAAAGTGAGTTCCAGGACAGCCAGGGCTANACAGAGAAACCCTGTCTCGAAAAAAAAAAAAGAAAAAAAGAAAAAAGAAAGAAAGAAAGAAAGAAAGAAAGAAAGAAAGAAAGAAAGAAAGAAAGAAAGAAAGAAAAAGAAGGATGGATGAAGGGGGTATCAAACTTCTCAGCCACATAGTGAGTGAGTTCAAGGCTAGCCTGGGCTGCATGAGACTCTATCTTAACCAGGAAGCCATAAGGTGTGTGTCATTGATTCCCTGCCAGAGTTTGGGTTCACATTATAGAAAAATCTGAATAGGGAGCCAGACATAGTCACACACAATTCTAATCCCAGTACTTAAAGGGCTAAGACAAGAAAATAGCAAACTTTAAGTAAGGATCATCCTGGGCTACATAATCAGTCCCAGGCTACCTTAGACTATGAAACCTTGTCTGAACAATCAACTTGATGAACTTTAGAGACTGGTAAAGCACTCTTCTCTCTCTCTCTCTCTCTCTCTCTCTCTCTCTCTCTCTCTCTCTCTGTGTGTGTGTGTGAAGTTACTCTTAGAAACAATTACATCGTAAAGTTTCCAACCTAATGAATAGTTTAATTCATTTGTGGATTTAAAGTTTGAATAGACTAATCCAATGGGAGGTTGTAAAACTGTAGAAGCTAGGGCCTGGTGGGAGGAAGTAGGCCCCTGGAAGTACGTATCTGGAGACTACATCTTGCCTTGGCTGCTTCCTGTTACTGCTCCACTATTTCCTGTGCTTTCCCATACGACACCCTCCCTGACACGAGTGAGTAAAACATCGGAAAACTGTAAGCAAAATGGATATTTTGTCCATGAGGAAAGAGATCAGGCCAGAAAGCGGAGAAAAGGGGATGGGAGAGGAAAGGAGGAGAAGGAAGGAGAGGAGCTGCTTGCGGCTGGATTCATGCTAATAGAACAAAATCAGTCCACGGGCCATGACGATTTCCTGAAGACGTTGTCTTTTAGCAGGATGTTGGTAATCGCCCTGGGTGTAGTTTTCAGTGTTTGTGTTTTTTTTTTTTTTTCTTGTTTTCCTGTATTAAATCAAACAAACAACAGCGAACAAAAACCACCCAGCAGTGGTTAAAAGCACTCTCCACCAGGCCTGACCATCTGAGTTTGAATCCCAGAACTTGCATGGTGGAAGGCAAGAACCGACTTGCCCCAGTTGTCCTCTGACCACCACAGTGAGCAAGAACTGCAAGTCTGTGGTCTTTGTATCTGTGGTGGATAGTTTTATATCAGCTTGGTACAAGTTAAAGTCATCTGAGAGTAGGAAACCTCAATTAAGAAAATACCTCAGGGGGGCTGGAGAGATGGTTCAGCAGTTAAGAGCACTGAGGGCCTGAGTTCAATTCCCTGCAACCACATGGTGGCTCACAACCATCTGTCATGGGATCCGATGCCCTCTGGTGTGTTTGAACACAGCTACAGTGTGCTGTAGTAGTAATAAATAAAAAGAAAAGAAAATACCTCCATAAGATCAGATTATAGGCAAGCTTGTACAGTATTTTCTCAATTAGTGATTGATGGGGGTAGAGCCCAGCTTATTGTGGGTAGCACCACCTATAGGCTGGTGATCCTGGGTTCTACAAGAAAGCAGGCTGAGCAATCCAGGAGGAACAACCTTGAAGCGGCACCTTCCATGGCCTCTGCATCAGCTCCTGCCTCCACGTTTCTGCCCTGTTTGATTCCTGTCCCGACTTCCTTCGGTGATGAACAGTGAGTGATATTAAGTGTGAGGAAAATGAACTCTTTCCTCCCCAACTTGCTTTTTGGTCATGGTGTTTCATCATAACAATAGAAACACTGATGAGTACCTGTAGGTGTTTACCAACCCCTCAGCAAATTACTGCAGCCCCAGTGGCTCTAGTATTGGCTCCAGTGGCAAGCACAGAAGGACTGAGATCCAAATTCTGAATATAGTTGGCAATGTACTCAGTGTAGAATGTTTAGCTAACATACAGAAAGCCCTGGGTTTCGTCCCCTGTATCATAAACAAACAAAAATCTGAACACAAACTCTATCCAAACTCCAGGCTAACTTCTAAAGTAAGTACTCATGAGGTGTAGAGAAACCAGACCATGAAGGAAGTCTGCCCTATCCTGGTGGGATTTGCAAATCTGCACCTTTTTATTCACCTCCCCACCCCCAATCAACACACCTATAAGCAGAATACTTGTAATCTCAGAATTTAGGAGAGAGGATTGCAGCACACTTGGGTTACAGGGAAGGACCCTGTTTAAAATTACAAAACAAACAAAAAAACCTTAATGGCATAAATCACTAACGTCCAGAACTTTTAGCTGTTCTTACGCTTGGAAATTTTGGAGAAATTATAGAAACTAGATGACCATGGAAAAGTGCAAAAGCTTGAGCAGAAACTGGACAAACCTTTGTTCATCACTAAGTCACACGGATGCAGAACAAACCACTTAAATACCCTGTCCCAAAATGAAGCTAGAGGGTACAGGAAAAATGGAGCCTGAATGTCAGACACTGCACTGCTCGCTCCAGGTCCCTTAGTTAACACTCTTCTAAAGAAAAGGCCTGAGGATGTCAGGCTCAGCTCAGTGACCAACAGGGTGTTGACTTAGCTTATGAGATGTAAGTGCTCAAGTTTGAGGCAAGGCAACATAGTGGCATTTTGTCTGAAAAAAAAAAAAAAAAAAAAAAAAAAAAAAAAAAAAAAAAAAAAAAAAGTCAAGCTAGTACCTAACATCCACATTATTTAACAAAAACGAAAAAACCTCCAGCAACCTCAAGAGAAACCTAACACACATAGTTTTTAACCTGACATGCAAGTGTACTTTCAAGCAAAATATAAACTCATACATATACAATACAATGAAAAAATTTATATTAAGATGTTTCGATATCTCTTTCCCTCTCTTCCCCTTTTTCTCCGCCTCCCATAACCTGACAGTTCATAACCTACAATGAGTCACTATCCATGTGAAAAGCAGCGCTTGAACTAGATGCTGGTAAGCCTGTCTCCAATAGAACCCACCCCAGAAGCATTGATGTCCGCCTGCTAAACTTCCTGCTAAACTTCCGGTGCACTCTTCTCTCTAGTTTCCACCCAGCATTCCTTTTGGCCTCCCTCCCAGGCTCAATTTACCTATTTTGACTTCTGTGACCTCCTTGTCTTTCCTGGACAATGCCCTGGGTGGTTCTGGCTCCTCCCCCATCTTATTTGTGGAAAGTTCTGGGCTTCCCAGAAGGAGGGAAGTTCTAGCCCCAATGGGGGCTACAAACTAGCTGTAGACTTGAGGATGCATCTGTGTTTGCCTGGATTTGGGAAGCACTCAGACTCTTTTTTTTTTTTTTTTTTTTGGTTTTTGGTTTTTGGTTTTTGGTTTTTCGAGACAGGGTTTCTCTGTACAGCTCACTTTGTAGACCAGGCTAGACTCGAACTCTTAGGTCATCATTTGACACTGCTTTGAGTTCTGAGTCAGGTCTCAGGAAGTTTCTGTAAGAAGTTGTAGGCTCTTCTAGCCTCAATATCATGGCCACACGAGGGCGCTGCTGCTCTGACCTCTCAGATTGTGTCTGATTGGGAATCAGTTGGAAGTGGCCTAATGAAACCTGGACAAGGTTTGTAAGGGGATGAGATGCTTCTGAGCACCCAGATCTACGCAATAGGTGGAAGAAAGTTAGAGCTGTTAGAAGGAATCCTGTAGTATCTCTGAGTATTCCCCCTCTCCATCTGCTTGATGTCAACACTGGAAAATGGAACAGATGGTTTTATTGTTCCAGTTTCTGTTGGTTAGTTGTGAGGTGGGGATGGTGTATATATGCACACAGAATAGGGCATTCAACCAGGGGCACATATTAATCAAGCAATCTATTACTGAGCAACACTCCCTATCCCTGAAAACTATTTTCTAATCAGGACCTTTTAAATTTTAGAATGTAAGGGACTGGAGAGATGGCTTAGTGCTTAAGAGCATTTACTACTCTTGCACAGGGCCTGAATTTAGTTCCCAGCATCCACATTAGATAGCTCACAAGTCTGCAACTCCAGCTTCTCTGTCACACACACACATAAATAAATCTTAAAATAAAATTTAGAATGCTTTTATCCCCCCTCCCCAGAGAAACTGCAAAGGTAATATATAGAGCCTCCAGTTTCTCTTTTTAAACCATTCTACAGGGCTGGAGAGACAGCTCCATGGTCGAGAGCATACTGTCTGCTCTTGCAGAGGACCCAGGTCAAGAGGACCCAGTTCCAGTTCCAACACTCACATGGTAGCTCACAGTCCTCTTATGACTTCCAAGGGCACTGCATATGTGCTTCTCATGAGCTCATGCAAGCATACGTATACATATATAAAACTAAATCTCACATCACCATACATTTTATAACCCATGAAACTATATGGACACACGTATCTATACATGTTTTATTTATACTCTTCAGTTGTTACGAATGTCCTTTTTCTTTCCTAGGACATTATCCAAGGCACCACACACTCGGACTCAGTTGATTCTTAGGGCTCCTCTGGGACAATTTCTCTGATTTTCCTTGATTTTTTCGGTAACTCTGACACTTTTGAGCAGGACTGGCCCCACATACTGATGAATGTTATTTGACTTAAGTTTGACTGGGACTATGCATTTAAGAAGTCCAGAGAGGCAAAATGATGCTTGTACCGTGCCAAGGTTGTGCACCATGCTCTTGATTTGTCCTGGGGAAAAACCTGTAAGTGTGGCCATTGTATATTGTATAGTTAAGTGTTTTCTTAGTTTTAAAGAAACTACTGGGTATCTCCCATGGTGGCTATACTATTTGTATCTCTGTCAGCAATGAATGGGGGCTTCTGATGGTCATAATTCTTACAAGTACTTGCTATAAAATTCGTTTTCTCATTTCTGTGACCAGAGGCATCACAAGAAGTGACCTGTGGGGGCTGGTGAGATGGCTCAGTGGGTAAGAGCACCCGACTGCTCTTCCCAAAGGTCCGGAGTTCAAATCCCAGCAACCACATGGTGGCTCATAACCATCCGTAACAAGATCT
>NC_034607.1:4971907-4975251 GCF_900095145.1 Mus pahari | reverse complement strand
GAAGGGGGAGGGGAGGGGGAGGGGAGGGGGAGGAGGAAGAGGAGGAAGAGAAGGAGGGAGAGGAGGAAGAAAAGGAGTAGGAGAATAAGAAAAAAAGGAAAAAATAGCAGGAAAATACTCATATTGTGGTTTACTCTAAATCCAGCAAGCCAAACACCAACTAGTATAGTTCTGTGCCCAGCATCTGGGGCCCTTGATGGCAACATCTGGGCTCCTCAACTCTACCATCTGAAGCACTTTGTGGTCTGTCTTTGGGTCTGGCTCAACTGTCTGCTATTTTTGTTGTTCTTGTTTTGAAATTGGTCTTGCTGTGTAGCCCGAGGTTGGCCTAGAACCTGTGACAAGGCTTCTTGCTTGACCTCCACAGTTTCAGAATTACAGGTATGAACTGTGATACCTGGGTTAGAAAGTCATGGTTTGTTTGTTTACCTCAGGGGTTTTGCTGAAAGGTTTAAACAAACCTTTCAGACATATTTGTATTTTATCTTGAAGAACCTGAGTACAAACTTTTTTTTAAAAATTTCTTTTGTGATCAGGAACTCACTTTCTGGTATAAAGCAAAAGGCCCTGAAAAGCATAGTTGGCTGGGCTGCTTCATCTTTAAATATCGAGTAGAAGTATGGATGCAAATGAGGACATGGCTGCTACTAGGAATTGTTGAAGAGTAAGTTTTCGTTTTTTTACTATAGATGTGAGGGAGAGTTCAGCCAGATACATCTGGAAAGGTATGGACTGAACTGGACCACAAAGGGGATGGGGGTGGGAGCAGAACAGGAAGAAAAGAGAGGGGAGGGGGCAAGAGAGGAGGAGCCATGGCCCACAAGGCAAAAGGTAATCCTGCACATGTGTGGCTGAGTTAGATAGAAAAAGAGAAGCTGGGGAAAGGGAAGCAAAGCCCAGGCCCTGGGTTGGAGAGGTTTAGGTAGGGGGCCCGGGCAAGAAATGCTGGGCAGAGCCACAGGGGCTGAGACTCGCCTTGGGTTTCTTTGAGAACCACAACAATTCTTTAGAAATGATGTATAGGAAAACAAGAAGTGAAACTAACTTTTGAGGAGGAGGGGGAAGAAGAGGGCTAAAATAGGGTCTCACTATGTACCTCTGACTGTCCTGAAACTCACTGTGTAGACCAGGCCTCTTGAGTGGTAGGATTAAAGGTATGTGCCACTATGCCTGGCTTGGTGAAAAAAGGATGTATGTATGTATGTATGTATGTATGTATGTATGTATGTATGTGTTTTTCAAGACAAGGTTCTTCTATGTAGCTCTGGCTGTTATGAAGCTCACTCTGTAGACCAGGCTGGCCCCAAACTAAGAGATTCTTCTGTCCCCTGAGTGCTGGGATTAAAAGCATTTGCCACCACTGCCTGGCAGGAAAATATGTATTTTTTTAAGATTTATTTATTTATTTTATGTATATGAGTGCACTATAGCTATACAGATGGTTGTGAGCCTTCATGCGGTTGTCAGGTATTGAATTTAGGACCTCTGCTCACTCTGGTCAACCCTGCTCACTCAGTCCCTGCTTGCTACAACCCAAAGATTTATTTATTATTATAAATAAGTATACTGTAGCAGTCTTCAGACACACCAGAAGAGGATGTCAGATCTCATTACAGGTGGTTGTGAGCCACCATGTGGTTACTGGGATTTGAACTCAGGAAACAAATCTTGCCTTTGAATTTTACAGACAGTATAGCATTACTGCTTTTTGAGGTACATGTAAAGGGGTAATTTTTTTTTTTTTTGGTTTTTCAAGACAGGGTTTTTCTGTGTAGCCCTGGCTGTCCTGGAACTCACTTTGTAGACCAGGCTGGCCTCGAACTCAGAAATTCGCCTGCCTCTGCCTCCCAAGTGCTGGGATTAAAGGCGTGCACCACCACCACCCAGCAAGGGTAAATATTCTTAAATATTAAGATCCTCCAGGGGTTCCTTTTCCCCTTCAGTAAGATAAAACCACATTCCCTAATGAGTCGATAATCTTAGTGGCAGCCTACAGCTGAAAGTAGAAGATTCAGAACTGGAGTTGTGGTTTTCCTCTCGTCTCAGGTCAAAGAAATTGTGAATAGCTGACATTTCTGATTCCCCTTGAGCTATTGTTGGAGTCAGTAAACAACCCATTTAATTGTCTAGCTATCGCAGCCAAGTCGAATCAGGCACTCTTAGTGTTGCAGGCTCTTTTGTCCTCTGACTTCTCACCAGTGTATATTTAGAGAAAATTTTGTTATATAAGTTTAATGTTACCATATAAAATCCTAAGGAAGTGTTTTTACTTCCATGTCCTCAGAGCAGAACTCACACTTCCTACTTATGGCTGTTTTGGAAAGTTATCTTGATTTAGTAGGTTAGAACAGAGCGGCACATGACAGGAAGCTTCATCTAGCTCTTGCTCACACACTAATGGCTCATGAGGCTGGGCTCCGGCTGACCACAGTCTGAGAAGGGCGACAAACCCTCCCCTTTACAAGTCTGACATCACCTCTTACAAGATGCAGGAGAAAGAACTTTCTTTTAGCTGACTTTGGTTTTGCCTATAAGTCTTCACCCTGAAAAGCCAATCTTGTCAGTAAGGGAAGAAAGAAATTGAACTCAGAAGTAAAATACCTTGATTTGTGGAAAACAAAACCCCGAGTGCTATAATTCTTTGAGTTCCCTCAGGAAGATGTGTCCTGCTCATTTTTCTTTTAGATTCCTTCACACCCTGACTTGATATTTCTCTCTCCACTTGCATTTAGAGAGAAAAAAAAAAAGTTAATCTGGGGTCCAATACCTCGGGCATAAATTGAATTTCCTTCAGGATTTTCTTCAATACTTAAGGATGTTTTCGATTTCATGGCCTTTACCCATGGCTCCATCCTCACACAGTATGCTGATAATTTCTTAACCAGATAAAACAGGGTATCCTTATAGACATCATTCAGAAAGCTCCTGATAAACAAGCCTATGAAGCCTGGAGGTCCAAATGTCAGTCTCTGCACATACCTCCTCTAACTTAGGACGTGAGCTACTTCAGGGTACTCAACACCAAATGCTTTTGATTTTGTCCAAACGAGTCCCCAAAAGAAGCAGTCATGTACACTTTAGGAGCAGCTGGTTGCTACCACCAGTTTCCACTGGTAGCCTAATGCTACTTCTCTCAGAGACCTTAACTTCTTTTGAAACACTGAAGTTTTTTTGTTTGTTTGATTTTTTGTTTTGTTTTGTTTTGGTTTTTGGTTTTGTTTTGGTTTGGTTTTGTTTGGTTGTTTTGGTTTTCCGAGACAGGGTTTCTCTGTATAGCCCTGGCTGTCCTGGAACTCACTTTGTAGACCAGGCTGGCCTCGAACTCAGAAATCCACCTGCCTCTG
>NC_034607.1:4939513-4971697 GCF_900095145.1 Mus pahari | reverse complement strand
CACGCCTGGCTTTGAAACACTGAAGTTAATACTGTCCATACCTTTTATTTTAAATTAAATTTAATTTTTACTTATTCACTTTACATCCCACTCACTGTCCTGCTCCCAGTCACCCCCTCCCATAATCCTTCCCCCTTCCCTTCTCCTCTGAGCAGATTCCACACCCGCCCCCAGGCTAGGTGTTTCCTCTCCAACTGAGGGCAGACAAGGCAACCCAGCTAGAACTAGAACATACCCCACAGACAGGCAACAGCTTTGGGAAAGCCCCTGCTCCCATTGTTCAGGACCCACATGAAGGTCAAGCTGCACATCTGCTACATATGAGCAGAGAGGCCTAGGTCCAGCTTGTGTATGTACTTTGGTTGATGGTTCAGTCTCTGAGATCCCCAAGGGCCCAGGTTAGTTGACTCTGTTGGTCTTCTTGTGGAGTTCCTATCCCCTTGGGGCTCCATCCCTATCTTTGATCTCCAGATTATCCTGTTTTGAAAAGCCTTTCAACTGTACTACCACAAAATGGGATTGCTAAAGACACTGTGGGACAGCCCTTTGCCTCACAGATCCATCCAATGATACTTTTTCCATGCTGATTGGACCCTCCATCAGAAGGCATGATGTTGAGGGAACAGGAATCTGCCTGTCTGGACCTGAAGTATATCAGTGACAAAGCTGACTTTGTGGACTTTTATTATGTATACAATATTCTGCCTGCACATATGCCTATTGGTTAGAAGGGGATACAAGTTCTCATAGATGGCTATGAGTTACCCTGTGGTTGCTGGTACTCAAACTTAGGACCTCTGAAAGAGCAGCCTGTGCTCTTAACTTCTGAGCCATCTCACCAGCCCCAGAATAGCAGTTCTTAAAGCATATTCTATGTCCCTCAAAGTCACATAGATGCTTTCTTAGGATCCTTGACCTCGTGATATTTTCATGCTTTTTTATAATTTACTTCCCATATTTCCTGGCAGCTGGCTAAACTGTTGATATGTTAGTATGACTCCAGTCTGAGGAGCCCAACTGCAGTTGGGCTTATTAACAATCATATTATCCAACAGTGATTTCTTACAGGATAAAAAGGGTATTTTCACTTTTTAAATGTCTTTTGTTTTCTGGTTTTTGTTTAGTGGAGACAGAGTTTTATGTAGACTGTGCTGGCTTCAAACTTTGTCTTACCCCCCAAGTGTTGAGAATACATGCCTGAATCACTATAGTTACTTATCTTTCAGAAAAAATACTTATTCTTGCTGGGCAGTGGTGGCCCATGCCTTTAATCCCAGCACTTGGGAGGTAGAGGCAGGTGGATTTCTGAGTTTGAGGCCAGTCTGGTTTACAGAGTGAGTTCCAGGACAGTCAGGGCTACACAGAGAGACCCTGCCTTAAACCGCCCCCCCCCAAAAAAAAAACCCCAAAAAACAAACAAAAATAAAACCCCAAAAAACAAATTCTTTTTTTTTTTTTTTTGGTTTTTCGAGACAGGCAGGGTTTCTCTGTGTAGCCCTTGCTGTCCTGGAACTCACTTTGTAGACCAGGCTGGCCTTGAACTCAGAAATCTGCCTGCCTCTACCTCCTGAGTGCTGGGATTAAAGGCGTGTGCCCCCACACCCAGTTTAAGAATTTATTCTTATTTCATGTGTATGTGGGTGTCTGCCTGCTTGCCTGTATGTGCACTAATTGTTTGCAGGAGCCTGAGAAGGCCAGGAGTTAGAACCCAGAAACTGGAGTGGTTGTGTCCATATTCATGATCTCCAGATTATCTAAGTTTGAGAAATTTCATTTACACATCTATAAAACAAAATTGCCCAGTATGGATGTTGGAAACCCAAACCAAGTTCTATACATTTCTCCAACGCCTATCTTTTGATTTGTAATATGATAAATGTGGGTCTGGAGAGATGGCTCAGCAGTTAAGAGCACTGACTGCTCTTCCAGAGGTCCTGAGTTCAATTTCCAGCAACCACATGGTAGCTCACAACCATCTGAAATGGGAGCTGATGCCCTCTTCTGGTGTGTCTGAGACATACCACATACACACTCACGTACATAAAAATAAGTAAATACATCTTTAAAAAATATGATAAATGTGGGCGGATGTAACATTCCATATCTCTCTGAGGTCCTCACATTTGTAAAAGCGTGCAGAGATAGATTCTGGGAACAAAATGTTAAAACACAGCTCCTGGCACCAGGTGCGAGAGGAAGAGGGTGGTAAAATTCCTGGTCTCTGATATGACTCCCAGGTCCGCTCTTCAAGGGATGTACGGATTCCTCCTTAACCTTTGAGTTCCTTTCTCCAGCTTACCATCAGTGTCAGGTGTCAGTTGTGTGGTCCT
This sequence comes from Mus pahari, assembly GCF_900095145.1. NCBI lineage: Eukaryota > Metazoa > Chordata > Mammalia > Rodentia > Muridae > Mus > Mus pahari. Next base: position 4,969,367 of record NC_034607.1, on the reverse strand, counting down.
TCTGACTGAACTGACTGCACATCTGAATTCTGAAGAAAGCCATTAGGTCATCATGGTCTCTCCCCACACACCGCAGTGCTATAAAATCCACAGAGGAACAAAGTCTCAGTCCCTCTAGACCTTCTAAACACCAAGGAGGAGAAGCCCCGCGCTCTCTGCCCTCCTACCCTTGCTGCTCACCGGAGCTTTGGCCTTGACTCAGGTTTGCGCAGGTGAGTGCGAGTCAGGAGGGAAACTGCCTCTGTCAAGGAGGGTGAGGGCAGCACTGGAGAAACCGGCACGACGGAATCGCCTCACCACTCTTCCCTCTCCTTTCTCCAATCTGCATCCTGAGCCCCACGCCCTGCTCCCCTTCTGTCACCAACACCTCTACAAATCCTGGAAAAAGGATTTGTGTCTTCTGTCACCAGGCATCCATTCCTTGCAGTTTTTTGCCACCGCCGTGACCCAGCCTGGTTTGAGGGAGCATTCCTTCATCTTTGTCGGTTTCGTGGATGACACACAGTTCTTGTGCTACAACAGTCAAGGGAAAAGTAAGAGAATGGAGCCGCGCGCGTTGTGGGTGAAGCAGATGGGGCCCGAGTATTGGAAGAGGCAGACCAAGATCGTCAAGGACATTGAGAAGAATTCCCTAATGAACTTGCGGGAGGCCATGAGCATCTACAACCACAGCGAGGATGGTGAGTGACCCCTTCACATCCTTTACAGTCGACCCCGAGTTCCCGGGCCCTCAGCTACGAGGTTTGGCCCGAGGTTGCGGGACTTGAGGAGACCCTGAACCGGGTTTCTTGCACAGTTTTTAGTCCAAATACGATCGGGCCGGGGCCAGGCTCTCACGTCTTTCAGTGTGTGTCTGGCTGCCAAGTGGGGCCAGATGGATTCTTCCTCCGTGGGCATGAGGAGCACGCATACGACGGCCGCGATTACCTCGCCCTAAACCAGGACCTGCACTCCTGGGTCGCAGGCGACACAACGGCGCAGATCGCGCTGCGCAAGTGGGAGGAGGCTGGTGTCTCTGAGCAAAGGCGATCCTACTTGAAGGGCGAATGTGTGGAGTCGCTCCGCACGTACCTGGAGATAGGGAAGGAGACTCTGCTAAGAGCAGGTATGTATATGGGGCTGCGGGGACTCTCCTCCATCTATCCTCGGGCGGGGGTTCACGGTCTCCCTGGAAGGGAGCAAAATGAGCTGGGCTAGAACGCTGCTTCTTTTCTTTACATCTGAAGAGTGAAGAGAGTTCTTGGTTTCCCTGATCAAACACTAGACAGAGACTCTTACGACTTTTTCTCAGGAGAGTTGAGACTGTCTCAGGAAGGAAAGAGAGAAGATCCCTAAACAGCTGCGCCCTTTAGTCTGCAGCCCTTTGTGAGCCAAGGCCTTTCTTAGGCCATGTTCTCAGCCCACACCCAATCTCTTTGGAGTCTTGACTCCAGTGATGCTAAGTCTCTCAGCCTCCACCCAGTCAAGACCTTTCTCCTTTCTCCCTTGGGAGTCCTGAAGTCCATCTTGTCAACCTATTTCTAGAGTTTCCCAAGGGGTAGATTATCCCAGATGCCTGAATCTAGAATACTGTATGGTGCTTAAATCCCTCAACTACCCATTCACTTTCCAAAATGGTCCATAAACATTGCTTCAGTTCAGAAGAAGAATTCAAGATTTCTGAATTGTTCAACATTTTTCCTAAGATCCTCCGAAGGCACATGTGACCCATCACCCCAGACCTGAAGGTGAAGTCACCCTGAGGTGCTGGGCCCTGGNCTTCTACCCTGCTGACATCATGCTGACCTGGCAGAGGGATGAGGAGGACCTGACCCAGGACATGGACCTCATTGAGACCAGACCTGCAGGGGATGGAACCTTCCAGAAGTGGGCAGCTGTGGTGGTGCCTTCTGGAGAGGAACAGAGATACACATGCCATGTGCAACATGAGGCACTAGCCCAGCCCCTTGTTCTGAAATGGGGTAAGGAGTGGTGTGAACACAGAGGTGATCATTTGGAAAAGTGGAAGCCCTTCTGGAGACCCTGAGAAGGTCATGGATAAGAGCTGAGGGCCAGGGTTCATACCTTCTCTCTCTTTCCCTTCCCTTTGCAGACCCTTCTAAGCATACCATTCCCATCATGGGAATCACTGTTGGCCTGGTTCTCCTTGGAGTTGTGTTTACTGGAGCTGTAGTTGCCATAGTGATGAGGAAGAGAAGAGGTAGGAAATGGGTTATATCTGAGGGCTTTCGTTTTAATGTTAGTATAAGATGTGTGTGTGCGTGCGTGCGTGTGTGTGTGTGTGTGTGTGTGTGTGTGTGTGCTTATCCAATCTAGGATGTTGTGCTCTAACTCTTTCTAAAGCACATTTGGAAACAAGTGACACATATCTCATATTGACATGACAAACTATGACATGCCAGTTGGGACAGGTCTCCAGGCTGGAACTTGGGGGCTTTTCTGTAGAACCTCCCTTCTCTTATTTCCTGATTCTGCTCCAGGTCTTCAGATAATAATTCTAAAAACAGGGCTGGTGAGATGGCTCAGTGGGCAAGAGCACCGACTGCTCTTCCAAAGGTCCTGAGTTCAAATCCCAGCAACCACATGGTGGCTCACAACCATCCATAACGAGATCTGGCGCCCTCTTCTGAAGTGTCTGAAGACAGCTACAGTGTACTTACATATAATAAATAAATAAATCTTTAAAAAAAAAATAATTCTAAAAACAAAGGGCTGAACCCAGGAATTCTGCTAGGATGTCCCATCCTGCCGCTCTCCCATCTTTTTATTCCCACAGATAGAAAAGGATGTAGTTACTCAATCTATTCTAAGAGCTCACTTTTCCCATTTTACTTCCCTCCCTTGTCCACTTGTCTTACCTCTTGAACTCTACACTTCGGGGGGGGGTACCCCTCTGAGAGTCCAGAAAGGAAGCAGAGACCATGTCCCTCCATCACCTTCCCAAAAGCATTCCTGCAGCTGAGCACAGCACAAATCCTTGTCAAATGATGACATATTGGACTTTGCTTCAGCACACGGTGATAAGGAAAAGCTGAAACTGTAGAGAATGTGTTCAGCAAGGGTACATTTCTATATCCAGTATCCAGGCGCTACAGGGGAACTGTCCCAGCCACCGAGAACAGAACCCATGTCCAGTGGCAGGAAGTGTATCCCGTGTGGCACATGGAGTTGATAGGCTTGTGCAGTCTCCTTCCAGCTGTAAATACTCAAACCTGGTTCCATAATGAAATAATAAAATTACCTTCAACCTTCCACATCACATATAATATTCCTTTATGTTTAATAAATGACAAGCATTTTAATTCTAGTATCTTTACATAGAAATTAGAAATCAATCTAGGGGCTTTTCAGATAGCAAATAGACAGAGGCTTCCATTTCATAAATTATTCCCTAAGTCTTTTGCCTGAAGTTAAGCCCAATAGGAGAGAGAGAGAAAAGAAAACATGTATATATCAACATGACAGCTCAGGGCTGATGACAGGAATCCTTTATTGCTTTCTCAAAGAAAAATAATATATTCCCATTTGAGATTGTTCTTCACTGTGGGTGACTCTGATAATTGGTATCAGTGACCACAAATCTTGTTCTAAATGGTTCAGGCTTCTTCCTAGGCCTGTCTCAGAATTACTTCCTCCCTGTTTTAAGGGAGGTTTCACAATTTTTATTATTTTTCTTTAATATTTATCTATTTTTATTCATGTATGTATATATATATGTATCTATGTATTTATTTATTGTATGTGAGTACACTGTAGCTCTCTTCAAGCACACCAGAAGAGGTCACTGAATCCCATTATGGATGGTTGTGAGCCACCATGTGGTTGCTGAGAATTAAACTCAGGACCTCTGGAAGAGCAGTCAGTGCTCTTAACTGCTGAGCTATCTCTACAGCCCATTTTTAAAATAATAATAATAATAATAATTATTATTATTATTACTATTATTGTTCTGGTTTTGGTTTTTGGAGACAGGGTTTCTCTGTGTAGCCCTGGCTGTCCTGGAACTCACTCTGTAGACCAGGCTGGCCTTGAACTCAGAAACTGCCTGCCTCTGCCTACCAAGTGCTGGGATTAAAGGCATATGCCACCACGCCCAGCTAGATTATTATTATTTATTTTATTTTATTTTGTTTTTTTGAGACGGGGTTTCTCTGTGTAGCTCTGGCTGTCCTGGAACTCACTCTGTAGACCAGGCTGGCCTCGAACTCAGAAATCTGCCTGCCTCTGCCTCCCAAGTGCTGGGATTAAAGGCGTGCGCCACCACGCCTGACTTAGATTATTATTTATGTGTATGTGTGAGTATATGTATGTGTACTTCCTGCATGAAGGAGCCTTCAGAAGTCAGAAAACTTGTTGGGTTCCCTAGAACTGGAGCTAGAGATGATTGTGAGCCACAGTGTAGGTGCTAGGAACTGAACCCTGGTAGGCTACAATAGCAGCCAGTGCTCTCAACCACTAAACCATCTCTCTAGCCAGTTATTTTTATAAAGTTTTGCTTACTTATTTTAATTTGTGCACATGTGATTTGTGTATGTATCTTTGCCTGCTTGAGTGTGTGTGCATCATCCCATGGAGGCCAGAATTGAAGTTACAGGCTGTTGTGAGCCAACATGTTGATGGGAGGAACTGAACCTTCCTTGGTCCTTAGCAAAACCAACAAATGTTGTTAACTACTTAGCCATCCTCTACCCTTCCCCCATCTTTATTTTGGCAGGGTCTCACACTGTACCCTAGACTGGGCTGGAACTCACTGTGTAGCTGTGAATGCTAATCTTCATTGTCAGATTGACTGGATATAGAATCTCACAGGAAATGTCTGTGAAAGTGTTTTCCAGAGACTAACCAAAGGCGGGGAGAGCTGCACTGTGGGGAGAGCTGCACTGAATGATTTGGGGGTCCAGACTGAAGACAAGGGAGGTAGAGGAAGAAGCCATATTAGAGGCAACATCCCCACACTCTGCTCCTGATACATGGAGATGTGAGTCCAGGCACATGCTCCAGCTTCCATGAACTCCACCATGCTTTCCTGCCAGGATGGGATGTACCTTCTTAAATTAAAAACCAAAACAAACCCTTTTTGGCTTGTCAATTCTTTTAGGTTTTTTCATTTGTTTTCTTTTTACATTAATGAGAAAAGTGAGTGATACAACAGTTTAGGTTGTCTAATCTCATAAACCACCCTGTTTCTGCCTGAGTGCTGGTATTACAAATACTGGGGACTACCATCTGCTATAAATTTAGTAGGACCATGTGGGTTTATTAGAATTCTATCGAGAAAATTAAGACCAAAAACTATGGGACACATCCAACTAATAAAGGGGTATATCTCCTTCATCAGAGCCCCAGAAAAATGTGGACACCCCACATTGTAAAGCCATTGGTCCCACACCAGTCAGTCATTTGAAACTCATGTGTGCATTGGTGACTGACAGAGAACTTCAGACCATCCCTGGGGCTTCAGCTCAGCTATGCAGATATGACCTATTTTACTATAATTTGTCCATCTTCCTCCAATCTATGTGAACCTCTGTTCATCCATTTGTCCATTCTTTTCCCTAGATCTCATCCCAACTTTTTTGCAGCTGGACTCATTTCTCAGTCTTTGGCTCAGTGTCTGACTCTATAGCAACAACTTCCTCCTGTACACTGTTTGGGTCCCCTACTGTGATGGTTTGATAGCCTGGGGAGTGGCATTATTGGAACGTGTGGCCCTGTTGAAGTAGGTGTGCCACTGTGGGTGTGCACTTTAAGACCCTCATTCTAGCTGCCTGGAAGTCAGTATTCTGCTAGCAGCCTTCGAAGATGTAGAACTCCCAGCTCCTCCTGCACCATGCCGCTCCTCCTGCACCATGCCTTCCTGGATGCTTTCATGTTCCTGCCTTGGTGATAATGGACTAAACCTTTGAACCTATAAGCCAGCCCCAATTAAATGTTTTCCTTTTAAGAGTTGCCTTGACCAGCACTCAGGAGGCAGGGGTAGGTGGATTTCTGAGTTTGAGGCCAGCCTGGTCTACAAAGTGAGTTCCAGGACAGCCAGGGCTACACAGAGAAATCCTGTCTTGAAAAACCTTGGTCATGGTGCCTGTTCGTAGCAGTAAAACTCTAAGACAGAAGTTGGTACCAGGGACTGGGTTATTGCTGTGATAGGCCTGACCATATTTTTGTTTGGAGGAATGTGGATTTGGGGACTTTGGAAAGCAGTGGAATGCTTTAAGTTGGGCTTAATGGCCCATCCTGGTAGGAATATGAAGACTTTGTTGCTGAGTATCATTTGAACTGAGCATACTTGGTCCAAGAGGCTATCAGAATGTGGCCTAGAGACTGTTTTTGTGGTATTTTGGTGAAGAACGTGGCTACTTTTTGCCCTTGTCTGAAGAGTCTGCCTGAGTCTAGGGTGAAGAGATTAAGATTAATTGCATTGACAAAGGATGTCTCAGGAGCACCCATGTTTTCTGGTTAAGTCTCATGAAGAGGATTTTAAACAAGTGTAGCAAGCTTAGGAAGAAAAAATATAAAATATATGGTTCGAGTATTAATGGGGTATCAGGAAGTGAAATGGAAATGAATCCTATGTTCAAGGAGATAACAAATTAAAGGAGTGAGATTTTGGGGCAAGATCCTACCAGATAAATTTAGATCCAGGCATGGTGGACATTAATCCTAGGAGACAGAGCCATGCAGATCTTTGAGTTCAAGGTCAATCTACAGAGCAAGTTCCAGGACAGCCAAGCTTAGGCAGTGAGGGAGTTGGAAAACAGAATGCTGGTAATAGAGCTGGGGGGTGGGGGTGGGGAGGGCATGTTCCAGCCCCAGCAAGCAGCAGAACTTGGCAACTTTGGTCATGTGGCTCTGGCTTTAGAGTCAAGAATAAAAGGGACTACTGGGCCAATTGATACTGGTTAGCTGGAGCTAAGAAGTTAGTGGTGATTAAGAAGAGACCAGCATTACTGAGGTGAAATCTTCTGACAAGTGTTTTCTGAAAGCACAAAGAAATTGTGTTTCAAAGGTAGCCAAGGTTGTACCTTGATGATAGAGATAGGTAGAGATGATGCCTGTCTTGTCTCCACCGTCCTTTGTACCCACCGCCCCTCACTCAGCTCACCGCCTACTCATTCCTCAGTGTGAAAAGCAACTCTCCCTTCTAATAAAACGAAATTGTCTCTCTTAAAATTCATAATCATCTAGTTTGTGAACCTACGAGATCCTTTCAATTCTCGCCTAGCAGATCTCTTTGAGGCCTAAGCCCTAGCTGCCCCATCATGACTTGACTTGAGGCTTCTTCTCTGGCTGCTTTACCTCTACAGAGAAGAGATGCCCAAGCACTTAAGTTCCACACCCGATTGCTGGAAGTTTCCCCTGAGGGTGGGTCATGGCTGCTCTGAGCCTAGCACCGTAGCACCTTGGGCAGGCCGCTTCCAAGTTCTCTTGGAACATTACCAAGTAGGCTGCAGCTATACTTGGTAATGTGTATGAGTTACCCAGGTGGTAATGGTTTTGAAGGCATGAAGGGTTCATGAAGAGCAGTTGAGCCTTGGCACTGTGAGAGGCTATGGAAGCCTATTGGTGAAGGTACATGCTCAGTTGCAGTTGAAGGCCCAGGACTGAAGGGGTCATGCAAAAGAGTTAAGGATTGGCACCGTGAAGAGAGTCTATGAGAGGTTATTGGTGAAGCCTAGTTGCAGCAGAAGACCCCACCGTATTGGAGATGCCAGCACCATGGGATGATCACCAAGAACAGCAGCAGCAGTGGAGTGGATCAACATGAGCTTAGAGTGCTACAGAGTGGAGCTGGAGAGGTAAGCCCTTTGGAGGAGCCCAGAAGATCATGTGTGGATCCTAGACATTGAAACAAGAAGCTGTAACATTGAAGTTGCATTGTAGACCCCAAGATATTCAAGATGCCAGAGCCATGGTCTATCTGCTGAGGAAAGCTGTTAACAGGTATTGGAACCAGCCCAGGAGAAAAAAGTTTGTTACAGTCAACAAAGATGACAAAGGAGTTCGAGATCTGAAGACTGCTTTGACATCAGACATGGAGATGCAGAGTTTGGAGTTTGCCCAGCTGGTTTCCTGTCTTGATTTGGGGTTCACAGTTAAGTGATTGGATGAATCTCAGAAGAGAATCTGAACTTTGGACTTTTAACATTGTTGAGACTGCTATTGACTATGGGGACTTGTGAAGTTGGACTAAATGTATTTTTGCATATTGCTATGTTTAGGCATAGTCCCCATAGACTTGTATGGGGGCCAGGTAGTGGAATGTGATGGTTTGTATATACTTGGCCCAGGGAGTGGCACTATTAGAAGGTGTGACCCTGTTGGAGTAGGTGTGCCACTGTGGGTGTGCACTTTAAGACCCTCATTCTAGCTGCCTGGAAGTCAGTATTCTGCTAGCAGCCTTCAGATGAAGATGCAGAACTCTCAGCTCCTCCTGCACCATGCAGGAATTACAAGTGGTTGTGAGCCACAGCCTTTGTACTGAGAATCAAACCAAGATGCTCTTAACCTGGACCAACTCTCTAGCCCCCACATTTACATTTCTATAAGCCCACTTCAGAAGCATCATGAAATGCTACTATAACCTCCTTAATATCTGCATCTATTCTGTGACCATCTATACATATATTTACAGTGTGATATGCCATATTTGAGGGAATATTAGTAATTAAGATTGGAATAAACGGATATGGGTTTGCTTTAATTAGATTACCAAGGAAAGCAATATTACCTGCCAAATTCTCACCATGGAAACTGAATTCACTTAACTGAATTTATTGTAATTCAATTGTGACATTTTGGAAACATACAAGCTTGATCATCTTTTTTTCTGTTTGTTTGTGTTGTTTGGTTTGGTTTTTTGAAACACGGTTTCTCTGTGTAGCCCTGGCTGTCGTGGAACTCACTCAGTAGGTCAGGCTGGCATGTACCGCTATTGCCCAGCCTCATCTATGTTTCTTTGGTTGAGTAAGAGTCTCATGTAACCCAGGCTGGCCTCAAACTCATGGCAAACCTCCTTTCTCAGCCTAACCTCCTACATGCTGGTTTTTCAGGACAGCTTCTGTTCTTCAAGGTCTCTCAGGAGACTCATTGAGTAGGAAGGGTTTACGGGAGAAATGAGGTCAAGTTTATTCAAAGTATATTCAAAGACCTTGCATGATTCCCCTAGAGCTTGGGTTAAAGGTGGCAGTTGGATGGAAATAAAAAGGAAAGGAAAGGAAATGGCTGGTCCTAGGTATGGTGAGAAAAAAATTATTGCAGATAAAAGGGAGACTACAGCTAGAGGCAGAGACATTTGGGAGAGTCCAGAGTGGCTGTGGTGACTGAGCTGGGCCATGTGGGGAGATGGGGAGGAGAAGGGAGAGAAGAGGGAAACCAGGTGTAGCAGCCAGGAGGTCAGAGGTACAAAAGGGAGCAAGTAACCAAAATGACTAGATTATGTACAGGGAAGAGTCTAAGGGACTTGGGGGAGGGAAGGACAGCAAATTCAGAGTGGAGGGTAGGGTACTTCAGCCATACCTTGTTGAGGGCAGGAAGAATCTGGAGGCCACTCCACTTTGATATGTTAAACAGGCACCTCTGCCATTTGTCCCAGTTGGAAACTTAACAGCTGTGAGCTACAAGATTCTGGGAACTGAATTCAACACATGTTTTACTTTTTAACATAAGATCGATGGATGTACTCTGCTTAACATCTGTTTGAGGTCCTCCCTAATCTGTGAGAGCATACAGAGATCCTGAAACCAAAATGTTGGGACTTCCTGACACACACAGCTCTCTACCAGGATGCTGTATAAAGGGTTTACTGTGGTAAAGGGCTCTAGGTACAGGAGGAAGAGCTGTTGGGTAAAATATCTGGTCTAGGGTCTTGCTTTCAAGCAGTCTAAGGATTGAAGTTTCCTTGTGGCCCCAGGATTCATTTCTCTCATTCACAAGCCGTCAGTTCTCAGGAGCTTCTGCCAGTGTTAGACAGCTAGACAAGCTTCACCTGGCTTAGGGGGTCGTTAAGAATGGGCCCACTCACACACATCCATTTACCAGATGAGAAGGGTAGGGGTATCAAGGCTTTGGGATAACTTGCCTTTGTTCAAAAGAATGGAATCTAATCTCCACATTTGACCAGGGTGGAGACTATGCATCCCGATCTGTCCTAGAGATTAGAATACTGCATACCAATGCCCCCTTCCACCTTCTTTGGGAGCTAATCTAACTAGACCTGTTAATCACCTGGCCAGCAGACAACCTCTCTGGAAAGCTGGTCATCTGAAAACATGCAAAGGAAATGGAAGGAATAATAATACCCCAAATGAAATAATGTACTTACTATGTTCCTGGAGCCCCCCCTATGCCACCCCCTCAATTCAGTTCCTTGTAGAGATTCACAACTGAGTATGTTTGCCTTTCTGATTTATAACTCAAAAGGCTAACCTTTTCTTTTCTCCTTTCTACAGCTGCTTACATTCCCCATTGATGACCCTTACTCTTCTCTATTTCACTCAAGACAGCCTCTGCTCAGATTATGGTTTGCTGGTGCTGTTGTCGTCCCTCCCCCGCCACCCCGAACTAATGAGGTCCTTCTGGGTCTGGCTTTGTTATTGGCTTTTCTTTCTTTTCTTTTTAATCAAGAACACTCAAGAATCCATAAATGGGAAACCCCTTTTCCCCAGTAATGTTTGGACACCCACATGTTCACTTCTGTTGTGTGTGGGAATTTCCTAGAACCACTAAGAATCATGATCTGCCCCCACACACCCACAACGCTATAAAACTCCATAGACAGGGAACTTGCTCTTCAAGTTCTCCAAACACTGAGGGAGGATGGGGTCCGTGGTGCTGCACACCCTCTTTCCATTGCTGGCGACCGCCTTGGTCCCAACTCAGGCCAACTCAGATGAGTGAGTGCAGGGTGGAAAGTGAAGCCACTTCTATGGGGAGGAGGGAGGAGGCTGGGAGCAGCTGTCTCCCAACTATAAACCCTAATCCTCCCTACCCCTATCCACCTCCACCTCCTACCCCCCCCTAGAGTTGGGCAGCCCCTGCCAGGCTCTCTTCTCCAATCCTGGTCCAGAGCCCTGAGCGCTAGTTCTCCTCCCAGCGGGTCCACCTGTCCCCAGGTCCACCTGGGTTCCACACCACCTCTAGGCTCACACTCCTTGCGGTATTTCTCCACCACCTTGTAAGATCGTGGCTACAGCAAACCTCGGTTCACCGTCTTGGGCTATGTGGACAGCATAAAGATCATGAGCTTCAACAGCGACTTGGCGAGTCAGCGGGTGGAGCCGCGGGTGCCATTTATAGCACCCTCCGAGCATTTGGAGGAGCTGACACGCCTGCGCCTTGCCAGGAGGATTTTTTTTTTTAAATGGGGGAGCGGCAAAGTGGGTAGAAGGGGAGAGAAGAGGAGAGAGAGAGGGAGAAGGAGGGGGAGGGAGCGGGGGGGGGGAGAGAGAGAGAGAGCTAGCGTGGACCCTGTTCGGCTACCATAGCCAGAGAGAGAATGGTGAGTGACCCTATAGGGAAGGCTAGTCTATAGTCTCCGCATATTCTTATGAAATACATACCTTGGGCTGGTGAAATCCGCAAGTTCCTGCCATCCTGGAGAAGCCTGCAGAAATTTATTGTGGTTTCATTTCAGTTTGAAGTAGGCGTTGACCAATCATGAGCAGGCTGTGTGCAATGAGTGGGGCTAATCTAGGACATGGTGCTGACCACTTTGGCTTCAACTGGGTCTCACACTGTCCAGTGACTAATCAGCTGTGACATAGGACCAGACCTTCGCCTCCTCCGTGGATATAAGCACATCACTTTTGAAGGCCAGGATTACAGCTCTCTGACTGAGGACCTGTGCTCCTGGGTTGCAGTGGATACCGAGGGGGTCTCAGAACACTAGGCGCAAGCAGGAGGCACCTGGTTTTGCTGTATCATGGAGATCTTTTTTGGAGGGCAGGTGTGTTGAAGTGGCTTCTCAAATACCAGGATAAAGGGAAGGAGGTGCTGTAGCATGCAGGTAGCTTCTATTGGCCCTTGAGAAGAGTTTATGGGAAGGAAAGAGAACAGGACCAATTCCTAAGCCACCTATTGTGAAATACTGTCCCCCAGGCTCCACACAGGGCTGTTACTGTTTCAAAATCAGAAAAGCTGTGATTACCCTTATTGGGGATCCTAGCCATTCACATCCTCCTATGTTCCCCAATCACAAGGAATCCTACTAGCCACAGCTGGACTAAAGAGATACTAGTGTATATAGGCACTAGAAGGTTAATTGATGATATAGGTGTCGTGGCTAATGCCTTTAATCCCATCATTGAAGAGGCAGAGGCAAGCAGATGAGTGAGTGGGAGGCCAGTTTTGTCTGCATAGTGAATTGAACTTCTGGATAGCCAGGATGGTGATGGTGTGTGTGTGTGTGTGTGTGTGTGTGTTAATTGATTGGGTTCATTGGTGGCACACTCCAATGATCTAGCTTTTGTGAGTTGTCATTCATGCTGGAGTGGGCTTTTCAGTGTTGTAGGGGTTTATGAGTATTAAGTAACTCTTCACTCCTGTCTGTAAGTAACCTTCAATACATTTATGGGGTTGCCAAACTAGTGTTGGATGGTAAGGGTGGTCTTTGATGGAATCCTTCATTTGATCTGTTGTTAGGGGTCCTGTCTGGGGTGAATATATATCTATCCTATCTCTCCAGAGAAAGTAATAAAATACTCTACACCTGAGTGGGGACACAGCAGGACCAAAATGGGCTTGGGAGGATCAGGTTCCTGGTTCCTGGGATATAAGACATGAAATTGAAGCAAAACCATCCATGGGGGAAATTACTGATGTGTCTGCTTTCTCCATGTGGTGTGGAATGGCAGCTGAGGGTTGCAATGTCCGTGGTGTGGATGATAGGACTCGCATCTGGGACTGCTCCATCTGAAGGTGTATTGATACCACAACATGGCACGGGATCTATCACAACACCAACAGCAATTTCTGAAATAACACTTGTGGGGCAGGATCCTAAGCAGACAGTGACAGCAGTTGTGTGTCCTTTGCTGTGGGCAGTTGAGTCTTGCAACTGGGGCTTAGCCATCTTCCCAGGGCTCTCGAGGCTGTGGGACATATAAGCAGATGGGGTCTGAGTGATGTAGAAGTCGAGAAATTGAGAGCTGTCACTGCTCATTTCTCTATGAAAGGGAGGTTGCACAGTCTGAGTCAATACAAAGGAATCATTGGGCCAGCAAGATGTCTCAACGTTTGGTGCTTGCCATAAAGCCTAACAACCTGAGTTTGGAACCCTGAGCACACGTGGTAGAAGGAGAGAACAAGTTGTCTTTTGACCTTCAGATAAGTGCTGCAGGTATATAGGTGTACACACACATTGGTCTGGAGCAGAGGAAGCCTCCCTGATTTCCAGATCCCGCAGGATCCACCTTCTTTCAAGGACTGTATTAGTTGCTTCTCTGATACCTGCGACAAAGTACCTGAAAAGAAGCACTGTCAGGGAGGAAGAACATATTGTGGTTCTCCAACCATCAGCTAACAATTCACAGGGGAGCGCACAGGGGTGGGAGTAGTTCAGGGCCAGAGCCTGGAACCTTGCTCACCTCTGGGCAGATGAGGAAGTAGAAGACAACTGGAAACAGTCTATAACTCTCAAGGCCCACCTCCCAGTAACCAACTCCCTTCAGCTACTGCATCCTAAATATTCCACTAGAATCATCAGCATCACCAGACACAAAGCATCAAACACCTGAGCCACGGGGAACATTTTACACTCAAAGCACAATAGTGGACTCCATCTTTTCGTGGATGAAGGGGTACCAACTCTGAAAAGAGTGAGTGCCAGTCCTGTTTTGATCTCAGTCCCTGTTTCTGCCAATGTTCACAGATTAGGAATAGAAAGGAATTGATATTTCTTCATCCTAAGTCCATGCTGTGTAAGAGCTGCTGTTTAAAGTTTTCAACCCAACTATGGGAATGATCACATGACTAATGCTCATGTAGTCCACAGGAGAGAACAGAAGGTTGTTACCCTCTGACTCTCCTCCTCAGACTCCCCTAAAAACAAATGTGGTCCATCACCCTACACTTGAAGGTGATGTCACCCTGAGGTTCTGGGCTCTGGACTTCTACCCTGCTGACATCATCCTGACCTAGCAGAGGAATGAGAAGGACATGACCCAGAACATGGATCTTGTACCAGGGCTGCAGGGGATGGAGCCTTCCAGAAGTGGGCAGCTGTGGTGGTGCCTTCAGGAGAAGAGCATAGGTACACATGCCATGCGCAACATGAGGGACTGCCTGAGCACCTCATCCTGAAATGGGGTAAAGGTGATGTATCTAGGCACAGAGTCTGTCCTTGGGAAAGCAGGAAACCCTTCTGCAGACCTTGAGCGTGTTCCTCAGTTCTATCCCTCTCCCCTCTCTCTTCCAGAGCCATCTTTCGCCCCCACCACCCCCATCATGGGGGTCACTTCTGGTTTTCCTTGCAGTTTTGGTCACTGGAGCTGCAGCTGCCATTGTGATGAGGAGGAAGAGTGCAGATAAGGGTGGTGTTTGAGATTTGGGTCTTCCTGAGAAATTTCAAGCCCTGGATACAGATGTGCCCATTTTCTGTTCTGTTACTATAAAGTGTATCCATTAGTGTGTTTTAGCCACTTAAGGACCTTTTTTAAACCAAAGGTGTAAGGAACACCTGGAAATAGAGGAGGGGGGGTGGTGGTTCACACTGAGGATTCTGGTAATGTGGACACAAATCTGAGGTAGGGTCTCCAGGAAGAGGGAATGGGCCTCTGGGAGGGCACTCCATCTTTTTCCTATACAAATCCTTTCCTCATGTTTCCTGACCCTATTCCAGGTCTGTCTGCAACCATACCCCTGGAATATTGCCTAAGGTCTAGGACTAAGGGTTTCCTCTGGAACCAAATTGTTCTGCATCCTTTTCTCTGCCTTTATCCTCCCAGAGATGGAGAAGGATGTTAACTTTATTAGTTTTATCATTTTATTTTCACCTGTTAACCTCAACCCCAGCACTGAAAGTCTAGAAAGGAAACAGAGACCTAGTCCCTCCCTCGTTCTGTTAAACAACCCAGCGGCTGGGCACAGCCTGAGTCCCTGGCTCCGCTGCACCAGGAGTCCTGCATATTGCATAGGATCTGGTGTTGTTTGGCTTTTGTATTCTGTCCCTGGTTATGAAGACTCAAGCTTGGGGTTTTGGATTTTTCTAAGATTAAAAAATTCTGTGTGCCTCTAATGTGCCATATAAAGATTTGTGTGAGCCGGGCGTGGTGGCGCACGCCTTTAATCCCAGCACTTGGGAGGCAGAGGCAGGCGGATTTCTGAGTTCGAGGCCAGCCTGGTCTACAGAGTGAGTTCCAGGACAGCCAGGGCTACACAGAGAAACCCTGTCTCGAAAAACCAAAAAAAAAAAAAAAAAAATTTGTGTGTTTAAACGGTAATAATTTAGATTCTATTATTTGTGTCTATAAATTAGAAATCGGTCTAGGGAATTTTCAGATAGCAACCAGCAAGAGCCTTTTATCCTGTAAATTGCTAACTTCATCTTGTACTTGAGGTGATATTCAGTGGGAGAGAAAATAACTCGGGGCTGATGACAGGTCCAGGTCCATATGTCTTTACATTTTCAGGGCAAAATACTTTATTCCCACTTGGAACTGTTCCTTGTGGGTACTGCTCTGACAACTGGTATCAGTGGCCTCTAACCTTGTTCCAGAATTCTCATACTTCTTCCTAAGACCCCTGCTGTCTTAGACTGTGAAGCAGGGAGGCCATGTACTACCTTTCCACACTTTTGGGTGGGTTCTCATGCTGCACTTCAGGATGGGCTGGCACTCACTATGTAGCTGTGATGGCTAATCTTCATTGTCAGTTTGACTGGATTTAGAATCTCCTGGACTTGCAATTCTGGAAATGCCTATGATGTTTCCAGAGATTAATTGAGGAAAGGAGAGCCTGCTTGAATGTGGGTGACACCGACCTATGATTCAGGGGGCTCAGGCTGAAGACAAGGGAGGAAGAGGAGGAAGCCAGATGAGGGGCAGCATCCTCACACTCTGCTCCTGCTGCATGGAGATGTGAGTCCAGGCACATGCTCCAGCTGCCATGAACTCCACCATGCTTTCCTGCCAGGATGGGATGTACCTTCTTAAATAAAAACCCAAAACAAACCCTTCTTGACTTAAGTTGCTTTTTTTAGATTTTTTGTTTTGTTTGTTTTATATATTAGTGAGAGAAATGAGTGATACAATGTCTACTCCCATAAATCTTTCTGCATTCACCAGAGTGCTGGTATTGCAGGTGTAGGGGATACAACAGGCTTCAAGAATGACTAATGTTACCAGTTGTGATCCTGGTTTATGTTCTTGCAGATGTGTGGTCAGCCCAAGCTTATTATACAGAATCTCAGCTCAGACATTGAATCTTGTTGAGATGTCCAGGGGACTCCTGTATGCAGGAAAGTTGAGGCTTTCTGTGCATTTTCTTAACTTTTGCTTTATTCTTTTCTCATACAAAACATTCCAACCCTCTCTCCCCTCCTCCCTGTATCCCTCACCAAACTCCACTATAAAATATGCCTTTAATCCCAGTTCTTGGAGGCAGGTCTCTGTAAATATGAGGCTAACCTAGTCTATAAAGCAAGGAAGCAAGGACTAGGGTTAGGGTTAGGGTGGCCAGGCCAGCTAAGGATACATGGTGAGATCCTATCTCAAAAATCAGAGAAAAATTGTGTGTGTGTGTGTGTGTGTGTGTGTGTGTGTGTGTGTGTGTGTAGAGAGAGAGAGAGAGAGAGAGAGAGAGAGAGAGAGAGAGAGAGAGAGAGAGAGAGAAAGGCTAACCTAGGCTGTTACCAGAGAGTTATGGTCAGAACCTGTGCCTAACAAGCCATAGTCAGCTGCTTATTTAACAAGGAATCTAAAAGATCCAAATTCCAGGAAGTAGGAGGAAGAAAGGAGATTTATGATTTATTCAATATGGCCACATTGATAAGAAGGGCAAAGAGGTCTAGTGACTCCCAAGTCTACCTTCAGAGTCCTCACATGAGAACAATGTTTAAACAGAAGACAAGAGACATGCAGAGTTAGGCTGTGACACAATTGTGTGACCAAGGTGTGATCTAGCTTCATCACTAACCCACCATTGTCTGGTCTGTAGTCTCACATCACAAGTTGGCCCAATACTTCGTTAGAAGTATATGAAATTTCTTTTCTGGAGACGAGTTCCTCCTCTGGCTGGCACCAGGTTTCAGTGTCTGTCTCTCAGTGTGAGGTTCCTGGGATGACTGCAAATCCTGGAGGTGCCTTGATTCACAGCCACATGTTCAAAAGGAAGGACACATTGTCTTTAGACTATCCTCATCCCCGCTAGACCGGTCATATCCAAAAGTTTACATTTTAAACTGAATCCTGGATGTGATGGTATTTGAGGTTAAAGACTTTGGAAATGATGAGAACAGGATGGGGGAGCTTTATGAACGGGATTGGTCCTCTCACAGCAGAAAGCCCAGGGGGCTTGTCTCCTATGACTGACATGCTGAGAACTTAGCAAAGACACAATGTCCATGCATCAGTAAGTGATCACTCACCAGATACTGAATTAACCATCATCTTGATCTGGGGCTCACCAGCCTCCAGAACTATGAGAAATAAACTTGTGTTCTGTGTGAGCTAACCAGTCCCTGGTATTTTGCTGTAGCAGTACAAACAAATATGCTTTATTCACATGGGACATGCTACAAATCACTCTCAAACATTTATTTCCCAGGGTCCAGATCCCCTTTGATACATTCAATGAGATTCAGACCTGGTGACAAATGTCTATAAGACTAACACCCAGGAGGCTGAGGCACGAGGATTGAAAGTTATTTCTTTGGGACAAATATCCCACAGCCCCCATCCTACCTGGTTTGGATTCCACCTACCTGGTGTACAGTATCTACCTGGATCTCCTTCATCTTACCTTCATCATCCCTCAGCTCCACTGCCATACTAGCTGTCCTGTTGCTAGGACATAGTGGGTTCTCCGTTTTGTGTTTTGTTTTGTTTTGTTTTGTTTTGTTTTGTATTGTTTTCGTCCAGATGGCATCAAACTCTCACTATGTATGTAGTTAAGGATGATCTTGAACTCCTTATCTTTTTGCCTCCACCTCTCATAGGTGTATGCCAATGATATAGGAGGAATTGGTTTATTTGGGGGTGGGGGTTAGGCTTATTAATAAAGTAATTTAAGGATAGACTCAAAAAGAATCTCAAGGTCATTTTCAGGACAAGCAGGCTGTAAAGTCTCAGCAGCTTCTGGGAAGAGGAGAATGGAGGAGAGAAGGGGAAAGGGCCGTTATAAACTGGCATGGGGGTAAGACACGTAGCAGACAAGCAGTCACATGACAAGGAAGAAGGCTTAAAGAGTAGCAGAACTGAAAATGTTGGTGAGAAGACCCCAAGCGTTAAGGAAACCATGCTTAGAAAAGACACAGAAGAAAAGGGAAAGGACTAATTCAGAAAAGTGGGCAGGTTTACAAACCTCCCTGGCTGTGGCCAGCAGCTACTGCACTAGGGGCAGGGATTCTGGGAGAACAACAATGGTATCTCATTAGAGCACCAATTATTCTGGGGCTGCAAAGAACCTGGGTGGGGGCAAAGACGTTTTTTTTGTTTTGTTTTGTTATTTGAGACAAGGTTTCTCTGTGTAGCCTTTGCTGTCCTGGAACTCACTTTGTAGACCAGGCTGACCTCGAACTCAGAAATCTGCCTGCCTCTGCCTCCCAAGTGCTTGGATTAAAGGCGTGTGCCACCAAGCCCGGCTGCAAAGAACTTATTTATTTAATCCTCTACTGCTTAACAAATGGGTATTAATTGCCAGAGGTCTGTGGTTTCTGTCCTCAGAATAACATAGAGTCAAGGCAGGTAAATGTTATTTGGGGCTTGGGTAGGCTCCCAACATCCAGGAAGTTCCTGAAATTTAGAAGATTCACAAGAACCATTCTCAAGCAATGACAACTGGAGGGAGGAGACTCTCTGTCTGGTATTTGCAAGCCCTGCAGAGGACTCCAGGATTGCAGCTTTTACAAGTTATCACACATACTAGATAGACTTTTTGGTGATATTGAGCTGCCTTTGATCATCCATGGTTGTGTAAGTCACTCCTATAACTAACTAGTTTACCAAGTTGGACTTTTGTTTGAAATGTTTCTTTGATCTATTATTGGTGCCTCATCTGGGGTGAGTAGACATTTATGTCTCCCCAGGAAACATCTCACATATCCCCTCATCTCCAGTAACAAACACATGGATAGCACATAGGAAGAGTCTCAAAATTAAACTTTTCATATAAATAAATGATGTTTCAAGTCAGAATTTTAGGGCCCGGTTGTTATTTCTCTAGTGAAGGTAGCAAAGTATTCACCAAAGTGTAGAAACATTATTAAGATAATTTTGAAAGTTGGAAGTAGGAGGAACCGAAGACCAGGATGTCTTAGTCAGGGTTTCTATTCCTGCACAAAACATTATGACCAAGAATCAAGCCGGGCATGGTGGCGCACGCCTTTAATCCCAGCACTTGGGAGGTAGAGGCAGGCGGATTTCTCTCACTACAGAGTGAGTTCCAGGACAGCCAGAGCTACACAGAGAAACCCTGTCTCAAACAAACAAACAAACAAACAAACAAACAAAGAATCAAGTTGAAGACGAAAGGGTTTATTCAGCTTACACTTCCACATTGCTGTGCATCACCAAGGGAAGTCAGGACTGGAACTCAAGGCAGATCAGGAAGCAGGAGCTGATGTAGAGTCCATGGAGGGATGTTACTTACTGGCTTCCTTCCCCTGGCTTGCTCAGCTTGCTTTCTTATAGAACCCAAGACTACTAGCCCAGGGATGGCACCACCCACAAGGGACCCTCCCCCCCCTTGATCACTGAGAAAAAAAAATGCCTTACAGCTGGATCTCATGGAGGCATTTCCTCAAGGGAGGCTCCTTTCTCTGGGATAACTTCAGCCTGTGTGAAGTTGACACACAAAACCAGCCAGTACCCCTGGGCAAATGGGAAAAATTCCTCCTTCACCATTATTGAACTAGGTCTTCTCAGCTGGGAGAGCTAACATCTATGAAACAACAGTAATAATAATGTCCTACAATGTTCTTCATTTTCCATAAATCCCTTAAAGCTGTTTTCGCTTTATAAATGAGAAAGCAATGTTTAACAGGATAAACAGGGCTGGCAAAAATGATCAGTACATAAAGGCTCTTGTTGCCAAGCCTGATGACCGAAGTTGAATCCCCAGACCCAAATGACAGGAGAGGACCACCTCTAACCTCCACATTGACACACACACACACACACACACACACACACACACACACACACACACAGGCACGCTCGCACATGCACACATGGATGCATGCACATATGAAAACATGGAGTGCATGTATACACACACCACTCACAACAAATAACTATAATCTAAACACTTTTGAAAGGATAATTTGAACAAATATAAATTAGAAAATAGCTAGGCAAACTTCGAGGTCCAGACTATTAGCTGACTATGTATGTGTGTAATGTATGTGTGTAATAGAAATCATACCACTGGGCAGGAGAGATGGCTCAGTGGTAAAGAGCACTGGCTGCTCTTCCAGAGGTCCTGAGTTCAATACCCAACAACCACATGGTGGCTTACAACCATACCTAATGTGATCTGATGCCCTCTTCTGGTATGCCAGTGTACTTGCAGATAGACTACTCATTAAATAAATAAACCTTTAAAACAAAAACAAACAAACAAACCCAGCCAAACAGAACACAAAAGATAGATTCATATAAGAAACATGTTTACATGTTTTCAGACAGGTGGTAGGTGTGTACACCTTTAATCCCGGTTCTGGGAGATAAAGGCAGGCAAAACTCTGAGTTTGAGGCCAGAGAGTTCCAGGACAGCCAACCACCCCGCTCCACGAACCCCCTCAAACACACATCCCCAAAGAAACATGGTTCCATTAGCAAAGCTCTGAAACTTTACAGATCCTTTATTTTTCCTATTTGAGTTCTCAAAAAGGGTGGTACAGCTAAGAATCTCCTTCCAAAAGGTTTTATAATTGTGCTCAAGTCCTCTTCATCCTGAGATTTTTCCATAAGAACATCCACTTTAATCCGACTGGTACAGGATGGCTGGAAAAGTGGGTATGCAACTACCCTCTCAAACTCTTTTCTCTGTTTCTTCACTCGATCGCGCTTCTCAGGAAGTGGGATCTGGCTCAGGCTTTTTCTCAAGATTCTGTCTTTGAGCCTCTGCTGTAGAAGTTCCCTCCCTCGAATCATGCGCTCCCGGTGATCTTTAATTTGGAGCATTTCTCTCTCATGTGCCTGCCTTCTCTTCTGTGCTTGCGGGATGCTTTCCTTCTCTAGCACAATTTTGGGTAGTGTCGTTTCACTCAAGAGTCGTGGCTGTCTCCAGGGAGTGTCCTTAAATTCTCTGGCCTGGCCTGTTCTATGAATGTGCCTTTCTATTTGCTGCTTCTCTCTCTCAGGCACCCAACAATGCTGTTTCTGTCTCGCTGTACGTCGTGGTGGTGGTGATGGTGGTGGTGGTGGTGATGGTGGTTCCTCTTCCACTTTTGTCTTTGTTTCACCACCTGTGTCTTTTTTCATTATGTCCAATATTCTTTTATTATAATACGACTCTGCTTTTGCAAGCCAGTAGTCAAGAGAATGAGCTTGCTCCTTGCAGAGTGATTTGCTCTCCTCATGGCATTGCTGAGTTACAAAGTGTCTTGCTGCTGTTGTATGCACACCACCAAAACTCTGTCAAAGTGAGTTTTAAATTTTTGTAATTTTTCTTTTAAACACATTTAAAAGAAGTTTGCCTTCCCCAGTATTATTATAAGGAGAGAGTCTTGGGCCAGGAGTGGTAGCATGAATCTTAGTCCCAGAACTCTGAAGTCAAAAACAGGTGAAAACACATGTACCCACCTCTTTTACTTACTTTAGAATAACAGTTTAAATTTTACACTTCATGCTCCCAGGCAAGCCTGGGTGTTCTCAAAGTATATAGTGCCCATCACCAATAAAAGACTAGTTTTTAGAGTGTATGCATCTGAAATACTTTATAAGAGTGGAAGCTGAGTAATGCCTCAAAGGGTCACCTGTGTAGGATTTTAAACCCTGGGTCCTTTTCCTAAGTAGCTCCAAACTGCAGATTATTTACCAGGATCTTTTTCTCCAGTGGAGAATGTTGACCTTCTGAAATCCTAGGGTCTCTGGATTCTTTTGCCCAAGCCAATCTAAAAGATAAAAAAGCAAAGGTAGATTGGAGTATGGGAGATACCACATGTTTGCTCACCTATCATTCCAGTCAGAGATCTCAATGTTTTGGCCAAGAACAAGGGCCATTTCTCCATCGAGAAAACATTTGCATTTCCCATTGCACACACACACAAAAAGATTATTTCTTATATATAAACTAAAAGCATACCTCTCCTGTGGACTCAATGTAAACCACTCAGAATCATTTATTTGGCACGAACAGAGGACAGAAATAGGCTCTTTGGTGAGGGATGGCCTAAGGACACCCAGACCAGATTGTTCAGTTTCAAAGCCTTTTTTGTCTTCTGAGATAATTCTAGTCTCTCGTTTGGCCAGCTCATTGTCTTTCTGCACTTTGTCCAGCCAGGCCCTCTGTGCTTCTATCAGCACATACAGCATCTTTGCTTTGCTTTGTACTGAAATTCTATTCCTGTTTGATCATCTGGCCCTCGGCTTGACTGACTGATACTGTTAGTCATCCTTCACCCTGAATCCATTTTGAGACTATTCCATGCTGAAACTCTGCAGGCAGAGATTTGTGGCCCTCTGGGCTTGTTTACCAGGCTGATGGCAACACAAGTGAAGATCACCAAGTTGTTATGAGTCATTCCTGCTCAAAGTTCAGTTTACTGTGAGGTCGCATTTAAGCCACTGAAGCTATCCAGCACACAGGTTGGGAACCCTCAAACTATAGTCAAAAGCAAAGCCTTTGAGGACTGGCAGGAATAAAACTGAACCATAATTCAACTATTTCTTCAATGTATGGTGCAGGGAAAGCCAACTACCTTCCATGTCAGTTTACGTATTTAATTAAAGGCATATATAAAGGGCCTACCTCCCAGGTTCATAAAGAATGAATATAGCTTAAGTATAAACAGATTACATGACAAATTCTCAGTAAATGTCAGCTACATGACCCTTACAGGTTAAGTTGCCCTTAACAAGTAAGACAACCTTCACAGGTAAGCCCCTTGGTCTCTATTAAATCTTCCTAGTATACTTCATCACAGTGATTCTCCCTTTCTCTGTGGAGTTTTCATTTTTATAACTCACTTAAAAATCAATCACTATTGGGGGCTGGAGAGATGGCTCAGTGCTTAAGGGCACTGGCAGATCTTCTAGAGGCCCTGAGTTCAATTCCCAGAATCCACACAGCAGCTTACAACTGTCTACAACTGTAGTCCCAGGAGACCCAATGCCCCCTTATGGTGTGCAGAAGTCCATGAAGACAAAACACCCATATACATAAATCCTAAGCCATACCATGGGAGAGAGAGCCCATGCCTGATGCTGCCTGGAGGCTGGATAGCCCAAAGGCTAGGACAGAATCAAATACTATTGAAAAACAGAATTTAAAAGTCACTGGGTGGTGACAGTACATGCCTTCAGTTACAGCACATTGGAGGAAGAGGCATCTCTGTGAGTTGAAGGTTAGCTCTGGTCTACAAAATGAGTTCCAAAACCAGCCAATGCTACACAGAAAGACCTCTCGAAAAACCAAAACCAAGATAAATAAAATAAGTCAATGAAATGATTCCTAATGATACTCTGATATACTTTTAGAATGGAGCCCAGCATAATCATCATCAGAGAGCATTCATCCAGCTACTGATGGGAGCAGATATGGAGACCCACAGCCAAATATTAAGTAGAGCTCAGGGAATCCTATGAAAGAGGAAGAGTGAGGATTGTATGATCCAGAGGGGTCAAGGACACCACAAGAAAATGGCCCACAGAATCAACTAACCAGGGCACATAAGGGCTCACAAAGACTGAACCAACAATCAGGGGTCCTGTATGGGTCTGACCTAGGCCCTCTGCAAATAAGTTATGGTTATATAGATTGGTGGTGTTGTCAGTCACCTAACAGTGTGTGTGGGGGGGAGCATCTCTAACTCTTTTCCTGATTTTGGGACCCTTTTCCTCTTACTGGGTTGCCTAGTCCAGCTTTAATAATATGAGAGGATGTTGCCTAGTCTTATTTTAACATGATATGCCATGTTTGGTTGATATTCCTGGGAGGCCTGCTTTTTTCTGAAGGGAGGGGAGGGACTGGAAGGAGAGGACAGAGAGAAAACAGCAGTTGGGATGTATCATCATATGAGACAAGAATAGATTTAAATTTTTTAGAAATCAATCACTATTAGGGTAGAGAGATGGCTCAGTGATTAAGAGCACTGGCTACTCCTTCAGAGTACCTACATTCAAGTCTTGCCACATGACAGCTCATGGCCATCTGTAACCGGGGATCAGACACCCCTTCTGATCTCCATGAGCACAAGGCATGCATGCATGTCATGTATACATACACATTCAGACAAAACACTCAAAACAAAGAAGTAATCCTAAAAGTATTTGTAAAGATCGATTATTATCTCTATCTATAGTCACATTTTGATGTTGAAATTTAGAAGTGTGTGAATTATAATGTATATTACAAGTGATAAACTTCATAATATTAGAGAGGCTCTAATACCTAATATTTTGTCTCACTGACTTCTTAGACATTCTTTTAAGATTTATTTCTATTTTTTAGTGTGTACTGCTATTTTGTCTGTGTGTCTGTGTACCACATGCATGTAGTCACTCAGAAACCAGGAGAGAGCATCAGATTCTCTGGGACTGGAGTTGCAATTGTTAGCTGTCATAGCTGGCTATAGCTGCCAGTGGGAATTGAACCTGGGTTCCCTAGTGCTCTTAACTACTAGGCCATTTCTCAAGCCCTTCTTAGATATTATTTGCTTATTGTTTGAGATTGAAAAGATTACTATGCTAGAGCTTGACATGGAGGTTTCATACCTGTAATCACACTTAGGAGGCTAGGTAGGAATACTGTGAGTTCTAGGTCAACCTGGGCTATAAGACCCTGCCTCCAAAAAATAGTAATGACCACCTCACTTGCATTTCTTCTTTATAAAAATATATATTTTATGTATATGAGTGTTTTACTTGCATGCATGTTTGTGCACCACTTGCATGCCACTGTGGATGTATGAAGAGGGCATTCAATCTTCCAGAACTGGAGTTATAGATGGTTGTGAGTACCCATGTGGTGCTCACAGCAGCCAGAGCTCTTAACTACTGAGCCATTTCTACAGCCCTATACTTTCATTTCTTGCACAAGGCATCCATTATAGTACTATGATCCGAAGTCTCAAAATTCTAACCATTATCACACAGTAGCTAAGCATCTTTCCCTCATAACTATCTCAGTATTGAATTCAGTAGTAAAGGGCTTAGCTATCAAGGATCTGGCGTCCATCCCAGCAGGCATGCATGCACACACATGTGCATCCACACACACATGAGCATACTTATTTTAGAAACAGAAGTTTGTTACATATTGAGGCTGGCTTGGACCTTGATCTGAAGCCCAAGATGGCTTCAAACTCACAACCCTCCTGCTTCAGCTTCCCTAGTGCTAGGATAAAGGCATGTTCCACTATGCAGACATGCTGCATCTTTTATTAAAGCATGTTCCTGTCCTCCATGAAGTCGAGAGGTATATCCTGTAGACTTTATATCCCTGGCTCAACCACCAACTAGTGCATTTTCTGCATATTCCAACTATCCACCTGAACACAGATTTCAACTATGCAGAGTCTGGTCTCAGTTCCTAACTCTTGCACAGGTGCTAAATATGTATTGAATAGACAGAGCTTTCGATGGGAAAGGAACATTATGCCTTATACTGATTGAGCAGTAGAGGTAGCAGCCAAACCATGGTGAATGTCTGAAGAACGTCAAACTTTAAGGGGAAAGTGGGGCTAATTTTAATTTCTACTTTGAAAGAAGACAGGTAAAATGTAGAGAGCCCAACCATCATAGTCTTGTGGTAGGGCTTTGGTAAACAAGCACAATGACACCAGTTTCAACCCTAAGTAAAATGGCAGGGTCTGTCCTCTTCAGCATCTTGCTGAGGGTTTTTAACGACGTTTCCATGGCTTAATATCACACTAATTGTACAGAAAGACAGACGAGGGTCTCTTATGTCCTTCAGAAAGTGGCTATGTGACCAGACTTAGCATGGTAATCAGGTTGGCTGCTGGAGGGCTGAGGACACTCAAACTGGTACTTCCTTCGCACACGTTTTCCTTACTTGGTAGGCCTCAGGTGAATGAAACGACACGATTTTATATTTACCCTATTGTTCACTTACTGGGTGGCAGGTATTTAAACATGAGTGAATGGGAGCTTAGGGGAGTGGAAGATGCTCTGCAAGCGAAAGGCAAGCCCAATCCCTAGTAAATCCAAAGAAGCGCTTTTGATTAATAACTAACCTCCCTCCCTCATCTGGCAAATGCCTAGGGAGATTCGAGCCCTCGTCTCAACAGTCGCGCCACCTTCAAATCCCTAAACTCCCTCTCAAATGTCTCATGTGTCTTCTGCCTTCACCCTCACCGTTCCACACTCCTTATGGAAGCTGACTCACTCAAGTGCTCAGAACTGCCCAAAGCGGACGCGAGGAAGCTGGTGAAGCCAAGGGACAAACGGCCAGGAGGGCCCAAAAGAATGCGCAGGAAATGTTTCTCAGTTTTGCTGTTGGCCACTGAGCAGCCGCAAAGAGACAAAACAAAAAACCCAAAACCAAAAACCAAAACAAAACAAAACAAACAAAAAAAAAAACGGTCTCGGGAACCGGCAAGAGTTGCGGTTCTCTCAATCCAAGCGAATCAGTTGCTCTGGAAAAATCGGTAAAGTTTTAGGGGGGCGTTCCCAACCCCCTTCCCCTGCTATGTATAGGATTCCCTACAAAAGCAAATACTAGTCCAGGACTAGTGCGGAGCTGGAAACTAGCGGGCGGCCTAACTCTGGCTACTCGCCTTAGCTTAGTCGACGTCATAATGCCAGACTGCGTGCCGCTGTAAGTTCCCTTCCGCCAGAGGTTCCGCTTCCTCCCTTAAACGGCCTCCAGTATGTGCGCCATTGATTATGACGTCACGACCCAACGGCCACCCGGACCCGAAGACGCTCTAGCCCGCCGGCTGCACTCGTTGCCCGGCGCCTTGAGATCCGGCGCTCTAGCCCGCGGCTGGGATCTGGACTCCTTCGGCTTTCCGCCTACGTCGGGCCGAGCAAGGTTCCCTACCTAGCACTCCAAACAAACTCTTGCTGTCAGAGGAGCCAGCTCTTCCCCAGCTCGCATCCGCCATGGAGCTGACCCGCCCCTGCTCCAACTTTCAATCAGACTTGGATTTCTGCCCAGATTGTGGCTCAGTCCTGCCGCTGCCTGGAACTCAGGATACTGTCATATGCCCCCGCTGTGGCTTCTCCATCGATGTGCGAGGTGAGGAGCTGGTATGCTCAGCCAAGAGTACGGGTGGAAGGGTCCACGGTGGGGGTGATCTCAGTACTGGCTGGGCTTAGGGAGGTGAGACCTAGAGCAGGAATCTGTCAGCAAGAGACATTGGGAAGAAACCGATGAGACTCGCCTGGGAGAGTGTTGCTGGGATTCGTTGCCTCTTTTGCTATTTCTGCTGTTATTACTTTTGACTTCCTGTGCAGATTTTGAAGGGAAGTTTGTGAAGACTTCAGTAGTGTTCAACAAGCTGGGGGCTACCATACCTATGTCTGTGGATGAGGGACCTGAATCCCAG
Organism: Mus pahari; assembly: GCF_900095145.1. Classification (NCBI taxonomy): domain Eukaryota; kingdom Metazoa; phylum Chordata; class Mammalia; order Rodentia; family Muridae; genus Mus; species Mus pahari. The sequence continues at coordinate 4,941,478 of NC_034607.1, read as the reverse complement.
GGACCAGTGGTAAGTTGATAAGGACCAGCTCCAAAAGAGCAATGGAAAGGTGATTCTGGACTCCTGGGTGTGCACTCTGTTCCAGGAGAATGTCCAAGGAGTGCAACAGTCTGATTTCTGTACGGAAGCAGAGACTAGGTCTCCATAACCCTTCTGTCTCTTCCTAGGTTGACAGGCGCTGCCCTCGATGTGGTCACGAGGGAATGGCATATCACACCAGACAGATGCGCTCAGCTGATGAAGGACAGACTGTCTTCTATACCTGTATCAACTGCAAGTGAGACTATTTCCCCTTCCTCTGCCCCTTTCAGTGCTTGCAAAACAACAAAATCAATGACAGATTTGTATTATTTCATTTGGTCCAGTCCATTATAGGGGGTGGGGGGTTGTAGCCCTTTTTATTTTTATTTACTTGGTGTTTTTTATTTTTTTTTAATATTTATTTATTTATTTTTATTTTTGGTTTTTTAAGACAGAGTTTCTCTGTATAGCTCTGGCTGTCCTGGAACTCACTCTGTAGACCAGACTGGCCTTGAACTCAGATATCCACCTGCCTCTGCCTCCCATGTGCTGGGATTAAAGGCATGCATCACCACTGCCTAACTTGGTGTTTTTTAAGACAGCTCACTATATACCCAGGCTAGCTTCGAACTCTCAACCATATAGCCCAGGTTAACCTCAGATTTGAAGCCGTTTCCTGCCTGTTTCCTGAGTGGTGAGATTCAAACTTGTGCCACTGCATTTGGCTTGTTAAAAAGATGTTTATTTTTTAAAGTTATATGTAGGTGTTTGTGTGTGTATATTTGAATGTGCAGGTGCCCACCAAGGCCAGAGACCTTGGATCCCTGGAGCTGGAGTTACTGGTAGTTCTGAGCCGCTGGATGTTGGTGCTGAGAACTGAAATTGGATCCTCCGCAGAATGAGCTCTTAAGCGTTGAGCTATCTCAACAGCTTCCCCTTGCTCTTTTTTACAGCCAGTGATCTAAACTTTTTAAGATGTGTGAAAAGAAAGCTGAGTGGGTGTAGTGACATGTGCCTCAAAAGGAGGATCCTGCCTTCATGGCCAGCCTGAGCTACAGAGACTCACCAAAACAAAACAAACTAGGAAAATGTTAAGCACATGAAGTAGGCATTGCTTTGCATAGTGGTACAACATGCTGAAAATTCCCACTGAGAAGGAGTGACTTAACATAATCTTGCATGACTCAAAGAACGTGGTCTGAATAGTTTGGAGTACTCTTTGTCTTGGTTGCTGTGTAGTTCTACATTATTGTGTGGCTTTCTGTATTTTCACTTTTGCTTTTTATTGTCTTCTTTCTTCTTGGGGTACTGCCAGCTTTAATTCACGGCCCCAGGCATGTGAAAGAAGTTCTCTGCACTCAGCTGTACCCCGAGCTCTCCTGTATTTAGAATTGTAATTAAACTTGCTTTTTCTTCTTGATCTTCTTATCCTGCTTCCACCTCTCAGATGCAAGGATTACAGGCATGTGCCACCATAGCTGTTCATGGTCCCGAGGATCCAACTCTGAGCTTTGGAAACTACATAAACAGTCTACCAACTCAGCTACATAACCAGCCCCTCAGGTTTCCCAAGCTGAGATTTGACTTATCTTTTGTCAATCTGGAAATGTATCAGCTATTATCCCATTCCAGTATTGCTTGTCCTCAATGTCCTTAAATTTCTTATTAGAGTTCACATCTCTCATCTTCTGTATTTTCTACCTCATTTCTGTTTATATTGTCTTCTGGGTAATTTCTCCAGATCTTTCTTACAGCTCATTAATTTTGTCTTCAATTTGTATGTGTTTATGGTGGTGAGAGTGTTGTATGTGTATTATATTTGTGTTCATGTGGATGTATGCATGTATTTGTGCAAGTGTACATATGGTGGGCTGTTAGACATTGGGTAGCTTCATTAAATGTCTCTCCTCTCTCTCTCTCTCTCTCTCTCTCTCTCTCTCTCTC
>NC_034607.1:4829727-4939464 GCF_900095145.1 Mus pahari | reverse complement strand
TCCCCTCTCCTCTCCTCTCCTCTCTTCTGTTTTGAGACAGGGTTTACTATATTCTTGGCTGGTCTAGAACTCTTTGTAGACCAGATTGGCTTTAAACTCCCAGATACCAATCTGCCTCTGTCTCCAGAGTGCTGGAATTAACGATGTGTGCCATCACCTCCAGTTCTCCACATTATCTTACGAGACAGTCTGGAACTCAGTAGGGTGGTTACCCAGTGCGTTTTGGACACTCATTCTGCCATTGTCCTATTCTTCCCAGATCTAGTACAGTCCATTCTGTACATGTGGACCACCACACCCAGCATTTTCTTTACTTTTAAATAGATCAGGAGTCCAAACTCAAGTTTTAACCCAGCTGAGCCATCTCCCCAGCCTCTCCTTTATTGCTACTGTTTTCAAACCTCATGAATCATCCAGTTAGATCGTTGGTCATTTTAAGTGTTTCGGTCATTTCATTTAACACTTACTATTTTATGTGTATGAGTGTTTTTTTGCATGTATGTAAGTGTACTGTTTGCATGTCTGATACCCAGAGAGGTTAGAAAAAGATGTCAGATCCCCAGGACTGGAGTTAAAGCTGGTTGTGAACCACCATGTGGGTACTAGGGATCAAACCTAGATTCTCTGCAACAGCAACAACTCTTAACCAGTGAGCCAACTCTCCAGCTCCCATTAATCATTTAAAATTGCTCATTTTATTCTTTAAATGTATGTTAAGTATATTGAAAATGTTTGTGTGGGGCTGGTGAGATGGCTCAGCAGGTAAGAGCACCTGACTGCTCTTCCAAAGGTGCTGAGTTCAAATCCCAGCAACCACATGGTGGCTCACAACCATCTGTAACAAGATCTGACGCCCTCTTTTGGAGTGTCTGAAGACAGCTACAGTGTACTTACATATAATAAATAAATAAATCTTTAAAAAAAAAAAAGAAAGAAAATGTTTGTGTGTGTGATGATTCTGATATCCACTGTTTCTGTGGATCTGATTCTGCCTGTTTCTGCTGACCTTTTCATGGTACTGTTTTGCTTTGTAATTTTTGAGTGTGAACTCCAGGTTTCTTATAGTGTGGGTAAATGCAGCACTCCCAGCATGGCTAGGGTTCTTTGAGAAAGATCTGTGCCACCATGTCAAGCAACATTTTTTTTCTTTTCTTATGAGGTACAGTTTAGCCTTTTCTTTTTCTTGGCTAGTGATTTTCTGTCCTAAGGAATCTTTGCGTACTTCAAAGTAATAATTAGATATCGGTTATTAGATATTCTTTTTGGTTAAATATAATAAATCTTTTTTTTTCTTTTAAGATTTATTTCTTTATTATATGTAAGTACACTGTAGCTGTCCTCAGACACTCCAGAAGAGGGCATCAGGTCTTGTTACTGATGGTCAGGAGCCACCATGTGGTTGCTGGGATTTGAACTCCGGATCTTCAGAAGCGCAGTCGGGTGCTCTTACCCACTGAGCCATCTCACCAGCCCTTGGTTAAATTTAACGAGTCTTCTTCCTCCATAGGTTTCAGGAAAAGGAAGATTCTTGACCCTTTTCTCTGGAAACTCAGCAACAATACTTTCCTCCTCTTGGAAGTGAAGATACTGGTCTTTGATGCCTTCTTGGTCCCCTCTGGTTGTTCTCAGAATCAGATCGTCGACCCAGAATACTCCTTTCCCTTGTTGAGTTTACTAAAGTTATTTTTCTATGAAGCCTTGACATTATGTGTGTTACTCTTAATCTCTTATTCTGGTCAGGCTGGTGATAGATGCCCCATAATCCCAGCACTTCACTGATAGATGAACTACATAAGGAATTCAGAGTCAGCATGAGCTATCTAATGACATGACTAAAAAATAATAATAATCAGTCTAATTCCAAAGGAAATTTAGGTTAAGTAGAGATATGGATATAAAAATAAGAAAAAACTATAATAAAATAATGGAGTCTGGAATGAGGCTCTTATAGGTCTAAGAGATTCCCCATGACCTTAAACAAATTTTTTTTTTTTAAAGATTTATTTATTTATTACATGTAAGTACACTGTAGCTGACTTCAGCCACACCAGAAGAGGGCATCAGATCTTGTTACGGATGGTTGTGAGCCACCATGTGGTTGCTGGGATTTGAACTCAGGACCTTAGGAGGAGCAGTCAGAGCTCTTAACCGCTAAGCCATCTCTCCAGCTCCCTAAACAAATTTTAATAAGAGTCTTTATTAAATACTCATGGCACCAGGATTGCAATTGAGAGTGCTCCCAAGAAGCAGCATAAAGTTAGAAACCACCAAATTACATATATTCTGTCTATACGTACACAGAGTCTAATTTTAGCATATGTCTTACAGTTAGCTGTCTTAGCCATTGAGCAGAATAGATAAATTTGATTACAAAAGCAGAAATAGTCTTATGGCCTATTATCTTGTTAGAACAGCAAATTTTACAAGATCAGTCAATTTAAGAATATTTTTTTTTCTGCAAGTATTACAAAGTATCATTAATAAATAGTGTCAGGCACTGGTACTTGCCCATGGGATGGGTCTCAAGTTGACAGGGTTGGCCATCCCTCGGCCTCTGCTCCGTCCCCTGTGCCTGTATTTCTTATAGACAGGATAAATATTGGGTTCAGTTTTGTGGGTGGATCGGTGTGTCTATTGATCCACTGAGGTCCTGCCTGACGACAGGAGGTTGGCTCTTCAGATTCCATGTCCCTGATGTGTGAATCACGGCTAAGATCACCTTCACTGATTGTTGGGTGCCTCCTCTATCCCAGGTCTCCGCCTCATCCTGGAGAGTTCTCCTCCACCCCCTCACCCCTGTTAGTTGCAGATTTCCATTCATTTTCATGGCCATCTAGCCATCTCTCCTGTCGTTCCCCACACTGGATCCTGACTTCATTCCCCCACCTTCCCAGTTCCCTTCCTCCATCTGCCTTATGGCTATCCCCCCTTCTAAGTGAGATTCAAGATTCCTCACTTGGGCCTTCTTGTTTAGCTTCTTTGGATCAGTGGAGTGTACCATGGTACCTGTATTTTTGTGGGTAACATCCACTTATGAGTGCATACCGTGCATGCTGTCCTCTGAGAGGCTCCACCCAGCTGCTGACACAAGATACAGACACCCATAGCCAAACAATGGATGGAGCTTGGGGACTCTTATAGGAGGAAGGATTTCAAGCCCCAAAGGGAATAAGAACACCATAGGAAAACCAAATGAGTCAACTAATTCTTAGGGCTCTCAGAATCTGAACCACCAAGCAAAAGACATACATGGGCTGGACCTAGGCCTCCCCCCACATAGGTAGCAGATGTGCAGCTTGGTTGTCATGTGGGTCCCAAACAAATGGAGCAGGGTCAATCCCAAAAACTGTTGCTTGTACATGGGACAGGTTCGTCTAACTGGGCTGCCCTGTCTAGCCTCAGTAGGAGAGGAAGCACCTAGCATCGCAGAGACTTGAAGTGTCAGGGTGCAGGGATACCCAGGGGGATCCCACCAGCTCAGAGGAAAAGGGGAAGGGGATGGGAGAAGGATTATGGGAGGGAGTACCTGGGATAGGGGCAGTGAGCAGGATGTAAAGTGAGTAAGAAACCCTATTTGGAAAGAAAAATAAATAATCTCCAATGTCTGGTAAAAAAAAAGGTAGGTGGGCTGCCAGGATACAGTTTGTACAAGGTAGGAGCGTACAAATTAGAGGCTTCCTCCCCCCACCACCGGTTTGGTCTCTCAAGCATAGTAAGCCTAAATGTAAACCATCACTAGGACAATACAAAAAAAAAAAATTAAGAAAGAAAGCACTTATACAAATTATACATCTATCTTATCTAAATCTAGTTTCTCATTGTAAGGTAACAAAAACTGGTATTTTGGGATGGATAGTGGAGAGATTTAACAAAATTTAACCAGATGAATTTGAATTTGTTACTCTGCCCCCTGCATCTAACCTTTGCATTCCTCGAACTGGGAGCTAAATGGCAGTCTAGGTGTTTCACGCTTTAATCTTAGGGCCTTCTACAGCCAAAAAATTGCAGGTTTAGTGTACCTTCGCTGGGATATCAACAAACAGGGAGACGTCTAGAACACAGTGCATTTCCTGCTCCTGGAAAACTGTTTCTCGACAGAATGATAAAAGGAATTTGGCCGAGATAGGTCCCTGTCCCACCTATTTTTTTCACCTAAGCTTAAGGATACAGCAGATGGGGTAAGGATCCTGGGCACACAGACCTCATCCTTTCAGAACGGGCCCCGAGGTTGACCAGCCAATGACTTAAAGCCCTGCCTGGCCCCACCCCACAATGACATCACTTCTGCCAACCTCGGCGTCGGCGCACTATTGCAGTACGGCGGAACTATTCTGGCGACGCCCGCTTTCACCCAGGCGGTGGTAGGGAAGGGAAACTGTGTTCTTTAGGATGCGTCACACCCGGAAGTGAAAGACCGGAAGTGGGGTTGGACAGGTTTTCCCCAGGGGTGGGGAAGCAGAGGCCCTGAGGAGTAGGGGAGATTAAGAAGCCAGAGCATCCTGGTCTCTACTCCGAGTCGTGTACCGGTTCTCTTAGATCTCAGAGGCGCAGAAAAAGGAAAGGGTGTCTCATCCCGCTTCCTCGCTTTTCGCTTTAGCCATGGCGGAGGCAGGGGCCGGGATGAGTGAGACCGTCACTGAGACAACGGTTACCGTGACAACCGAGCCCGTGAGAAAGGCGGGCAGGGGGGCTATTTAGGGGACTGGGAGGTACTGGGAGGGGGAGGGGGTTTGGAAAGTTGGTGGGTTTGGAATCTGGGACATCATGTGGGGTTTACTCTTATTGGGAAAATCTCAAGGAACTAGATAGAGATGCTTGGAGCCGCTCAAATGGTTCAAGTGACTGGTCAAGGATTGCTTAATTCACAGTTACACTTAGAGTATAGGTGTTACGGCTTGGGGTGGTGGTCTGTGTACGTAATAAACGGAAACTGGGTTAAGGAGCAAGGAAGGTACTGGAAGTGAAACGCCGTTTGAGAAAGCATGGTTTTGGAGGCAAACGTACAGAACGAGTACTTACCAGTAGTGCTTACCAATAGATAGTCATGGAATGGGTGCGTGTTAAAGCGGAGGGAGTGAGGAAACAAGAAAATAAGGTGAAGGTGGTGTTTGGCAGATCAGGGAGGAGAGAAGCAAATGAGCAAACAACTTTTGCAAAAACAAATTGCTTTCAAAGGGAGAAAGATGCGTTGGGTTTGACAATGTTTGGGTTGAAGGAGATTAGTAGTTTAGTAGTTATTACCAGAGATGCCAGAATGTTAAAGAATAAGTGGATAGGATTAGGGAGCCCTGGGCTTTAAGATGAGAGAAGAAAGAATGAAGGCTTTCTTTGTAGGAGGAGGGTTTTGGATATTTGTTTTATTTTGATATGTGTGTGTGTAGGCCTGAAGTCAACCTCAGATGTCTGAGACATAGTCTATACTTATTTATTTACTTATGATACAGAGTCATTTTGCCTTGAGCTGGCCAAATAGGCTAGTCTGGCTAGCAAGAGATCTACCTTTTTGCACCACCACCACATCTGACTTTTTGTTGTTGTTTTTGTTCCCGTGGATATAAGGGATCAAACTCAGGTCTTCATGCTTGCACAAAAAGAGCTTTACCAACAGAGATGTCTCCCTATCCCTGCTTTATTTTATTTTATTTTTCTGAGAAAATAGCTCTACCATGTTGCAGAGGCCATTTCAGTCTCCTAAGTGCTGAGATTACAAGCCTCAGTCTCTTTAGAACATGAATAAGAGGTGTGGAGAAGAAAGGGAGGTCAAAGACCAGTTACAGGAAAGGGAGAAAATAACATTCCTATATTAATGCCATCAAGGGTGATAGCGATGATTGTATCTTACTTTGCTGATTTGCTGGCACCTTCTCTAGTTTAAGAATTGCCTTCTTTGCATACTATTGGTTATCAAGAACAGAGATCCATACTCCCCACAAGCAGGCTGTCCCGCCTCTTCAGGGGCTTGGTGCGTGTTAGTGACTGAGCCAGGGAAGAGAAAAAAGGAGGTTAAATAGGAAACAGGAAAAGTCAAGAGGAAGTGAGTCAGATGGGCCCACACCTCTTTTAACTTTTCAGGAGAATCGGAGCCTAACCATTAAACTTCGGAAACGCAAGCCAGAGAAGAAGGTGGAGTGGTCGAGTGACACTGTGGACAATGAGCATATGGGGCGCCGCTCATCAAAATGTGAGTGTGGGTGGCCCAGTGTCCCGGGCCACCATCTCTCTGTTGCTTTATAGCTCTCTAAAGTTCTTGGTTAGAAAGGAAAATGGGTGGGGGTAAAACTATGTGGTACCAACTGCCTGGAGTTAGTGGTAGGGGCGGGGGCCAGCCATGGCAGAATGGAGGCAGGTTTCTCCTTGGGTTTCTGGGGGAGGAGGCTAAGGCAGCTGGATTCCAGAAAAGTAAGGGGAGGATTTTCACACAGATCTGGTGGAAATGAAACTGACTGAACACTGTTCTTCATTCATCTTAACTGGCTTTCTCCCTCTCCATTCAGGCTGCTGTATTTATGAGAAGCCTCGGGCCTTTGGTGAGAGCTCCACCGAGAGTGATGAGGATGAAGAGGAAGGCTGTGGTCATACGCACTGTGTACGGGGTCACCGCAAAGGACGGCGTCCTACAACCCCGGGACCCACCCCAACCACTCCTCCACAGCCTCCTGATCCCTCTCAGCCCCCTCCAGGACCTATGCAGCACTAAATCCCTCTCACCATTCATGTGTCTGCCTAGCCCCAAATGTATCCATCTGACATGGGAACTCCACCCATGGCATCCCTTCTCCTGCCCCCTTCTTCCCTCTCCTGAGTGATAGAGAAGAGGAAGAGGAGGGTGGATACAGATCCTGGAATTCTGACTTGCTGCTGTTCCAGAACCCAGGCTTCTGGGTTCTCCCAGCCCCTCCTTCCCTACAGTTTGCTCCCATGCCTGGGATCCAGGCATCTTGGTCCCAGTCTATCCCTTTTGTTCTCACTGCCAAACTACCTGTCCTGGGATCCAGTATCTTGGCCACCTGCACCCCCAGCTTGAGTCCCAAGCACTTCAACTGGGTTTTCAACGATCCCAGCTTTCACTGCCAGGGCCCCAATCAGATTCCAGGCAATCTTGCACCCCAGTTCTACGTATTAATCCTGGCTTATGGTTCTTCTACTGATGCAGTTTTCCTAAATCTTAGTTCTTGCCTGTGGGATGTAAGGTTGTGTGGAGACCATAGGGTTCCCTGGCCCTTCCGCTTCTCTTACCTCTTCTGGCTCTCCAAAGGAGTTAGGAGAGGTCTTTGTCATTCACACCTCTAACGGAAAATGGAACCAAAAAAATAGTCATGTCCTGAATATAACATTTCTGACAAAGCTGGCTGAGACCACTGACTTAGAGCCAATGATTTTCTCAGCCTTTAATCTTTGAGCTTCAGCATTGGTGTCCTAGGGGCCTGGGTCCCTAAAAGGAAAGAGGGAGAAAGCAAAGAGATGAGGGGACAGGCCCCTGCAGTACAGTCCTACCCTTTCCTGCCTAGGCTTTGGTGTCTGCCCACCCAGGTGTCTTGCTCTCTCAGCCCTCCCCGGCTGGTGCTGGCATCTGGGTACTGCCCTCCAGGCCTCTAGCTGTGCACAGTACAGAGATCAGCAAAACCCATGGCACCACTTAGATCTCATTTATTGCCACAGATGCACAAAATAAATAACCCAACATTGCACAACGTGTTAAATACAGGCCCATTTATACACAAGGGAAGGATGGGAGACTATACAGAATGTTTGGGATGCCTGAGTTGCTCCCGGGGTTGAGAAGGGAGGTAGCACCATTAGTTCTTTTATGTGCAAGATAAAGTTCAATGGGAAAAGGCCATAGCATAGGAAACAGTCATCAATGAAAGAGTACAGACTGGCTTGCATACATATCCTAAAATTTGTGTTTTAGGCTTCAGATCTGAGCTGTGCAGCTTAGGCTATGAGTTAAATGTCTTGGTTTAGGAAGACTTTTTTTTTTTATTTTTTTGAGGCGAATCCTCAGAGTGGACCTGAGCAGGAAGCTGCAGACTTCCTGCCGTGCATCATGCCCTGTGCCTTTTGGGATTGGAGGTAAATTAGGACTGTTTCCCAACACTGGTGGTACTAACAGCCTCTTTCTCTAGCCTGGCCTTGGCCTAGAATGATACAGAAAGAGGACTCAAGAAAAAGGTCTTAGGTCATGGAGACTCAGGACTAGACTGGCTTAAAGGCACGAATGTACAAGCCAGTTGAGGTTTTGACTTGGGAGAATGTGAGTGGGCAAAGGGTGCTTAATACTCCTCCGATACGTGCACAGACAAGGTCACTGAAATAGGTGAAGATTTGTGCACCGGACAGAAGTAGCCTCGAGGCCATCCGGACTACTAGGCTAGGGTAGGAAGGAGCTAGAGACCTGAGGCTTAGGCTTCTCCAGGCAAGATACGCAGCGGGGCACGCGGGTCACAAGTGCAGAGCAGCGGGAAGACACGCTCTCCGAGCGGGCCCGGCGCCTGGAAGGCGAAGAGCAAGTCCAATGAGCGGCCGTCATAGAAGGCCACACGACCCCGCTCCCAGTCCAAGTCCACGCGAATGCGCTGCGGCGGGGGCCTGGCGCCACCTAGCAGAGTAGGCTCTGGGGCCGTGAGCGCCCACAAGCGGCCGCCGCGGCCCTCCACCGCCCATATAGCCTCCGATGGGCACAGCTTGATGAGGCCCTTGCGCGTCACGGACTCCCCGGCAGCGCCCACGGCGTAGCAGCTCTCTCCCGCGGTCTCATCCTGAGCTAGAGAGTCTCTGGAGGACGCGCCTTCCGCGGTCTCCACCTCCCAGCAGTGGCGGCCTGATGCGAAACCCTGCGCACCCAGAACGGCCGGGAGCTGATCGAAGCGCGCGGGACTGTCCACCGGTGCAGGCGTTCCGGGTGGAGCCAGACTCACGCCGCGGTAGTCAGAGGAGATGAGCAGATCACGGTGTGCAGTGCGAGGGTCGAGCGTCAGGTCAGCTGCAGAAGAGGGGACAGGGGGAACATCACATGATAAGTTTTTAAGTCTAGAGAGAGAAGGGTGGAGGAGAAGAAGGGTGGAGGAGACATGCTTGAGTCCTCTTGCAGCTCAAAGGGCGACCGACGGGGATCAGAAGACACTAAGGCACAAAGCCACTTTGTGCTCTGATCCACCACTTTTGTGGAACTGGTCTTGGACAAAGACTATGCTGGTCAAAGAATCCAACATGGAGACCTGAGGGGAGGCTGGTTTGTGACGTTGGTGAAAGAGTGGCAGATGGGACTTCTAGGGAGAATGATGACTAATACTTGAATCTGCAAGCTTGGTGGCTTTAATCCCAACACTTGGGAAGCAAAGAGGGCAGAACTCTGTGAGTTTGAGGCCAGCTTGTATAGCAAGTTCCAGGACAGTTAGGACTACTTAGTAAGACCCTGTGTCAACAACACAAAGCAAAAACCTTGAATCTGGGTTGGGTATGGGAGCCAGGTCAGCAAGACTACTGAGAGAGACTGATACCAGAGATAGACTGATACCAGACAGGAACCAGAGTGATTTAAAGGAAGGGCAAAGGGAGGAATCCAAGGTATCCAGTAAAACCAGCCCTTTTACCTTCAAGGCCAGGCCCGTTTCTATAGGAGGTGTGGCAGAGGAGATACAGAAATTGCCTAAGGAACCAGAAAGAGTCACTGGCCTTGTAGGTATGGGGTGCTTTAAGGAAATACTTCTGGATTAGGAGCTAGAAGGAATTTGTATTAAGTGAGAAGGAGGGGTGACTAAGGAATGGAACATCTGGAGAATGTGCACAGAAGGGGTAGAGGAGATGCTGGAGTCTTGACCCCTTTCCAAGAATGGGAGGAGGTGGAAGCAGGGATTCCTGAGAGTGATCTTGTACTGTCTGGAGGTACATAAAAAGCATGAGGGAACGTGGCTGAGATCTGAGGAATTAAGGATATTGTTCTGGGTTACATTGTGCCTCCTGTCCAGGTGTGGAGTTACATATGCATAGCCTCAGCACATTAGAGGCAAAGGCAGGGACTAGAGGTCCATGCCAGCCTGGGATACATAGAAAGAGACTCTTTAAAAGGGGTGGGGTGTCAATTTTGTTCCCCAATTTTCTGAATTTACCTTATGCGTGGAGGGGGGAGGATTTTCACAAAGGTAATCAGGTAAAAAATGAGATCATTACAGTGGGCCCTAATGCAGTATGATTTCTATCTTAAAAGAGAGTGGAGACACTTGCACACAGAGACAGGTACCTAGAAGGAAGCCCAGGTAAGACCATCTGCGGACCAAGGAAGTACTGAGGCTTCCAGAAGCCAGGAGAGAGCATGGAACAGATTTCTCCTTAGCCCTCAGACTTCTATCTCTAGACTTTGAAGTACGGATGGTGGTTGTTCAAGCCACCTATTTGTGGCACTTCATTATTTCAGCTGTAGGAAGGCAAAACTGATACCAAAGTGGACTTGAGCATGTTCTGGAGCTAAGAGGGAGCAACCAGAGCATAGATTATGATCCACTCCCTCCACTCCTCACCTGTCAACCTGTGAAGCATGTTTTTGACCACGGGGTAATCTTCAGGGAGATCCTCCTCTGAGTTAGATGCCTTGGGTGCTGGGACATCGAATCTGGAGAGACGAAGGACCGGTCAGGAAGTTACTTGCATCCCTGCCTTTTTGCTGCTGCTTATGATGATCCTAACCCCACTCACTTTTCACAGAAACAGGTGAGACTACACTCCAGAAAGCCTGTTGCTAAGTGGAGGTAAAGACAGGGGTCTGGAGAGAAGATCATGGCTATGGCTGTAGGTAGTGGAAAGGAAGAAACAAACAAAAATGGAACTCACCGTCTCCATGTCTTCCTCATATCCTGGTATGGGCAGAAGAAAACATAGGTGTGAGTTCATACTGTGGGACATCCTCCCCTCCACCTCAGGTGAGCTCTGACTGCTTGATACCTTCCCACCTTTTAAATACATCTCCCCTGTCCCCACCCCTCCCCCAATACCCTGCCTGCTCTGCTCTATTTTTCTCTTCAGTTCTCCCCTCTTCTTTCACGTCCTTTACTTCTGCCTAGTCCAAAATCACTTTCTCCTCAGGCTCCTAGCTTCATCCAGACTGTTATATGCCTTCTCCATCCTTCCACAGCCTCAACATAACTTCTTCTTCTTCTTCTTCTTCTTCTTCTTCTTCTTCTTCTTCTTCTTCTTCTTCTTCTTCTTCTTCTTCTTCTTCTTCTTCTTCTTCTTCTTCTTCTTCGGGTTTTTTGAGACAGGGTTTCTCTGTGTAGCCCTGGCTGTCCTGGAACTCACTCTGTAGACCAGGATGGCCTCGAACTCAGAAATCGGTCTGCCTCTGCTTCCCAAGTGCTGGGATTAAAGGCGTGCGCCACCACTGCCTGGCCCATAACTACTTCTTACCTCTTGTTTAATCTTCCCAGGCCCACGCTCTCTTTTAGCATGCTCTCCTTCTTTAGTTTCCAGAGTGTATTCCAGATATATGTCCACCCCGTCACCGCAAATGGGACACACACCCATATTCCTTGAGCTAAGAGTTGTTATATAAAAGCCTAACAATAAAGCTGCTTTCCTTCTTGTCTTAAAAGCTCAGTGGCGTTTATTGGGCTCTTTGTTTTATTATGTCTCTGTACCCTCAGGCCCCTGATCTCAGAAGTGTCCCAAGAGGCCCTACAGATTTTGTAGGTAGCCATGGCAGCCGGAAGAGGGCGCTGGATTCTCTCCCCCTCCAAACACTGGGTTTCCTCCATCCCTCTTTTCTGATCCCAGAGAGGATGGCCAGGAAGGCCAGTGTGGCAGGAAGAAGAGAGGACGGCAATTATACCTAGACTAATTAGGTCTGTGAAGCCTTCAAAGGGCGGAAGCCAGACCCAGGGCAGGAGGGCTGCTAAGAGGGAAAAAAGCCAGATGGATGGTCTTGAGGTACTGTAAAGGAATAGGAGTGGTTGATGTCTAAGGGGCTCAGGGAGGGCCTAGTGGAAAACTTTATGGCTGCAACGTGGAGACTAGCAAGAGGCCTGCCAGCTGTTCACCCGGACCTAGCTTCCACCTGTTTCCGCCCGTGCCTGGGGATCTGGGAGGAGCTGAGAACAATAACAACCCACAGTTCAGCTATGGCTTGTTAGGGGAACCCCTGCCTCACTTGAGCCACTTAGATTTGAGACACACACACACACACACACACACACACACACACACACACACACACACACATTTCCCATCCCTCCATTTCTGCTTTCTCTGCACCCAGTGTCAATCTTGGGTCCAGTGATTCTCTGTTAATTTGGTCCTATTCAACCCTCCCTGGGCTGCTCCTTTCCCTAATCCGGATGTCTGCACCCCACTCCCCTTTCTGGCTCCCACCCCAGCTCTCCAGGAAGCTTCTGAGATCTCTAGGGGGCTCAGCGTTCTAACTACCACTAGTGTGTTTCTGCCTCTACAACCTCTTCTCTCCAGCCTTCTCCAGCCTCCTCCTCCCCAGACTGAGTGTCAATTTCTTCCAGCCTGTTTTACCTCCCTTTCTCAAACTACTCACTCAAGACTTGGTCAGTTTTTTCTCGGGCCCCCCCTCCCCACTTCCTCCCTTTCTTAAAATTCTTATTTAAAATTCCTTTATCTTTTCTATGTAGCCATTTCTGTTCTGGAACTCGATATGTCTATCAAACTGAACTTGAGCAATCCTCCTGCCTCCGCTTTCCTGGTGCCAAGCTGTCTGCTACCTATATTTCAATTAGGGCTTCAGAGCGAAAAGCATGGCTCCCACCTTTGCTAGGACACCCACGAACCTCTTCTTCACCAACAATCAGAACCGGAGAAGGCGCCTTACCTCTCCGTGGGGATCCAGGCAACCCATGGTGGGGATGCGTCCACCGCGTCGTCTCCCGGCCCGGGCGCCAGGCTCCGCCAGTTTCTCACGCAGCCCGCGGCTGATGCGCACCTCCACTGCCAGTCGCACGTTGGACCTCAGGCTGCGTCTGGGGCACGGCTGGCCACAGCACGGGCAGGAAGGGGGCGCCGCCTCCGAACCGGGCGCCGCCGGGGCCCCCCAGCAGCGCGCCAAGCACGCGCGGCAGAAGCTGTGTTCGCACGCCAGCAGGACTGGGTCCTCGAAGGGGCCCCCGCACAGCGGACACGTCGCCAGCTGCTCCAGACGCTCCACCAACCCCGGGCCCAGCTCGGGAGCCTCCATGGAAAGCAGGGGTCCCGACGCACCCTAGTCCTCAGCCGCCCCCGAGCTCGCAAGTGGCGGACCACGCCCGCTGCGTGCTGACTTGACGCCCCTCGCTGCACCTCCCTCATTCACTTCGCACCTCCTATCTACCCCTCTCCCGGGCTGCCTTGGTTACCCCGATCGGACTCAGAGCGTCTCTTTACCACGTCAGGTTTTATAGGGAGGGAGGAGGCCCCGTGCAGGAGGTAAACAGCAGACCTTGCGTAATGCCTCATCTGGTTCTCCCGCTTCCCTAGTAGGGTTTGGGGGGAGCAGGATGTGAAGACTGAGACACCACCTAGGTTTTAGAACTTAGGAGGTGAGCACCAGGGCACGCGCTATGGGCAAGGTAGTACTGTTGGGTTTGGTAGCCCCCGTGAATGAGTCCCTGAAGAGCGTGAATCTCCCCCCTTGGCCTGTGGTGTGCTTTTGGTGGGCAGGATGCCCAGGCTCGCTCTTGGCATGTGTGCTCACATTGCCAGGGCATGAGTCATCCCAGGTGGCTGGCACACCTACATCTGGGGGTTGGGGGCCCGGAAGCTTGGGTCCTGGACTGTGTGGCTTTGGCAGGCCTTTGAGTGTTGGCGTGTGGTTGTCACTCCTGGCGCCTCTCTGCCTTCCATCTTCGTGCCTTGCCTATTAAGGTCTGGGGACAAGCAGGCTTCTGGAGAAGAGCTGAAAACAGGCGCCTACACACTCTTGCCTCTCAACTTCAGGCTCTGCATCCTCTCTCCTCTCTCTCTCTCTCTCTCTCTCTCTCTCTCTCTCTCTCTCTCTCTCTCCCTCCCTCCCTCCCTCCCTCTCATTTCCATTTTCTCTATGCTTTTCCTTTGTGTTCTTATTTTCAACTTTCTTACTGACCTTTACTTTGTACCTGACAATTACTTATTTCAACTGATCTCAGAGACCCAGAGACCCGGATCATCAAGGGAATCAACTTACCTATTTGTTTATTTTAAATTTAACTGGCAGATCCTGGGAGCTCCCTTCTCCCTTCATTTCTGATCTTTCCTTATACAACCCCCCCATCTCTGTCACCATCTCTTCCTCCTCTCCTCTCTTTCATCCTGTTCTCTCCTCTTCCTAGCTCCCCTTTCTCTTTTCCAAGCCTTTCTGCCTGGATACATTTAGGAATTTCTGAAAAAGCTCTGTTTGTCCCCACATGTGACCACATACACTGTTGCATATGTACCATGATCATTGGTGTCCCACTCCAGTATGCACAAGCCTGTAGATAGATATACTCATACAGTACAGGCATTACAAACATATCTCAGTAGTCTCGTAATATTGAATATCAGGAGGTTGTTGAGGGACAGATGAACATACTCAACCAAAACAACCAGAGAGGAACCTTGTCATTAGTTTTATTGTTGATGATAATAACAAAACAAGGCATCGGGGCTTTACAGAGCAGCAGCACTTTATTGGGCACCCCTTCCAGGCACCCTTCTTCCTCCCCCACAGTTACTAGAGAGGTACTCAAATGTGACACCATGATAAACAAACCTCCACAAACAAACACAGACCTCCCAGTTCAACATCAGAATGCACCAGCAAAATATGAGGCTGGGTGTGTTGGTGCGTGTCTGCAATCCCAGATCTCGGGAGCATGAGGCAAAAGGATTGCCATGAGTTCCATGCCGATTTGGGCTGCATATTAAACTATCTCAACAACAACAACAACAACAACAAAAAACATTCCAACTTTAAAAAAAAGACCCAACACGATCTAAATGTGTTTCACAAAAGATGCATTTCTATGCAGGTAGAATGGTACTGTGACACACAAGACACTTCATCCCAATCCTAGAAACTGAAGAAGACATTGTCTTACTTAGAAACAGAATTAAGTTGAGGTTGTACCATGTTTGATGATTGGTTGAGCTTAAAGTGAGGAGACTTCCAGAGTACATAGTTGTATCCACTGTAATTACAAGCATTCTTAAAGTTCTCAGACTGAAATTGCTGGCATATATATGGTTATCATATCTCCTGAAGCTGGATTCAAAGGCAGTTGTGAGCCATCCAGTGTAGGTGCTGGGAACCTAACTCAGGTCCTCTGCAGAAGTAACAAGTACTCTGTGCTGGATAGTTTTATGTCAGTTTGACACGAGCTAGAATTGCTGGAGAGGAGGAAGCCTCAGTTGAGAAAAATGCCACCATAAGATTCAGCTGTAGGGTATTTTAATAATTAGTGATCCATGAGGGAGATGCCCCCACATGAGGGAGGTGAGCTGGTGGTCCTCAATTCTATAAGAATTTAGGTGAAAGAAGCCATAAGAAGCAAGCCAGGAAGCAGCATTCGCCTATGACCACTGCATCGGCCCCTGCCTCCAGGTTCCTGTCCTGCTTGAGTTCCTGTCCTCACTGCTTCTGATGATGAACTGTTATATGGAAGTGTGGGCAAAATAAACCCTTTCCTCCTCAGGTTGTTGTTTGGTCATGGTGTTTCATCATAGCAGTAGTAACCCTGAGACACACACTATTAACCATTAAACCATCTCTCCAGCCCCCCTATATTACTGGCATTGATAGTTGAGGAAGGCAGCCATGATGCAAAGAAGCAGCAAAAACTAAGAGAAGGGATTATGCACTCAATGATCCATTAGGAGCTGTGTCCTGCTGAGACCTTAATTTTATCCCAGTGAGACCCTTTACAGACTTATGAACTAAAGAATTAAAAGACAGCAAATGTGAGGGCTGGAGAGATGGTCGGTTGCATAGTTAAAGGTGTTTGCTACTCTTCCAAAAGAACTGAATTAGGTCCAGAGCCCACATCAGATGACTCACAAGCAGGTGTAACTTCAGATCTTCTGGGCACCCATACATGTGGCATATATTCACACACACACACACACACACACACACACACACACACACACACACACACACACACACATACAGACACGCAGATAGGGATGTGGCTTAATGGTATAGTGCTTTCCTTGAATGCACAAGGCTCTGGGCTTAATAACAAAACAATTATGTGTGTTAAAACACTAAACTTTGTGTCTAGACAAACTTCTATAGGTCATTTTGAAATAAAAATTTCTAAGTGACTGTGTGGTCAAAAAAACCCACTAAACTTTGTGGTAAGTTTACTGCAGAAGCTATAAGAAATTAATACACACATGCTAGTCCATTCTCCTTGTCTTTATTTGTGTGTTTGTTATTGTTGACTTTATTTTGTTTAAGACAGTCTTTCTATGTAGCCTCAGGCTGACCTAAATTTGCTATGTAGCTCATATTAGCCTCAAACTTGAAATCCTCTTACCACAGCCTAGTTGAATGCTAAGATCACAGGTATATAACATCATACTACACCATGTACATCTGTTTTATTCTGATATCTGGATTTTACTGCTTTTCTTCACCGCCTTGTTAGTCTCCCTTTGTCTCCTGTTCTCCTCCTCCTCTTCTTCTCTTTGTTTCTTTTTTGTAAAATAGGGTCTCACTATGTTTCTAGCTGTCCCAGAACTTACTATGTAAAGCATTCTGGCCTCGAACTCACGTAGAACCAGCTTGTTGCTGCCTCCTAAGTTGGGCATCCAAGGCATGTGACACTATGCTCAGTTGTATTATTTCATTTACATTGACTCTATTTCTACTTTCAACAGCTCTTAACAGAGTTCTTTCTGGATGTGGGCCTGGAGTACCAGAAAAACACCTCTGAGTTCCTTCAGTCCAAGTGCCTTGCCATGGCCCTTAAGATCTTCTCTGACAGTGCTTCACAGCCTTGTTTGGACATTGAAACCACCAGAGAAACCTACGTTTCTGATTCCTTGGCTGACACCTCCAACCAGTGAAGCAGAACCTCTGGACATGAGTGACAGACATCAGCAGCTTTCAAGCTCTTGCATGATGTCTTGCATCAGGAGTCTGCAGTAGACCCGCCTCTCCTGTTTTGTTTCTTCTGCTCTGACTGCAGTGCCTTTTAGTTTCCTGTTCCTTGAACATTCCAAGGCTGATCTAGATGTACAGTCTCCACACTTATTGTTCCTTCACTTTAGAGAAAGCTTCGAATATCTCTCTCTGTCATCTCATTCAGGTCTCATCGAAAAGGTAACATAGTCAGAGAGGACTCTTGTTTTCCAGTGTTAGGGATGGATGCCATGGTCTCACACCTGCTGGGTAAGTAATTTATTATTGAGCTACATATCCAGCCCCAGAGAAGGCTTCATCCATTAGTATTTATTTATTTATTTACTAGGATTTGTCTATCTATCTATCTATCTATCTATCTATCTATCTATCTATCTATCTATCTATTTTTAGATTAATCTGTAGATGTATGTACCTGCATGCGTTTATGTGCACATATTCATGGGTACACAGAAGCCAGAGGCTGTCTGGTCCTCTGGATCTGGAATTATAGGTGCCTGGTGTGGGTGTTGGGAACCAAATCCTAGCTGCTACAAGATCAGTAAGCTCTTACCCACTGAATTGTATCTCCAGCCTCAATACCACATACATTTCAAGTCATTTTTTTCTCAAAGGAATTAATTATCTTTTTAAATTTGTATTTTCATCATCTTTATCTTGGACTCCAATAATCTATTTAACCTGTTTTTACTTCTATCCAACAGATGACAAGCCCCACAGGAGCAGGAATGTAACCTTCATGTTCACAACTGTCCGACACACACCTGGCCCAGTGCCCAGCACAGTGTCTCAATGTCTCTACTCAGTTGTTGGATTACTCATTGTTGATTGGGCAAAGTGAGAAGATCCTCCTTTGAATGACTACTTATCCCATCTAAGTGCCAGACAAAAACACTCTTATCAATTAGTAGTCCTTCCTCATTGTCAGGTGCCAGGGATGGTGAATGCTTGGGTGCTAGAAGAACTGGAGCTCTTTCTGCTGCAGAAGTGCACAACTGCAAGCTGTTGCTTCCTGTCTGTATCCAGGTGGTGAGGACTTCCTCAACCTGAACAGCCTGCTTTCCAAATGTTCACACCCGATGGATCTAGGACATGGGTAAAGGAAAAGGCATTTGGGCCTGGACTCTGCCAGGAACATTTTACTTCTCAAGACTTTCTCCCTCCCTCTCTAGATGCCCTAATGAGCTTACCTTATTAACGATCCTCTGATCTTCCCCAGAGTTCATTCTATGACCATAAACGGAAAGTGGAGTTGAGAGAGAGAGAGAGAGAGAGAGAGAGAGAGAGAGAGAGAGAGAGAGAGAGAGAGATATGACTTGGCTTACTCCAATTGACTGTAACAGAATCTCGCCCCTCCTTAAAGCAGGTGCCTCCTACACAACTGTTCCCACCCCTTTCGGGATGCCTACTTATGGTGCTGTATTACAGCACAGTACCTCTCTCTGCTTGTTACTAAGGAGTGTTAGAAGTCAGACAGGCTCCTTCCCTTTCTTTCTCCCTCCTGCTTTTTTTCTTCACTCTTTTTGTTTATCCCTCAGTCTGTCTCTCCTCTGTATCAGTAACATCTCATCTTTTTAAAAAAAGTCTCTAAGTGTTTAAGCCTTCAAGGAGGGGAGGTAGGCCTGAAGAGGTGTTTGGGAGAATGATCATAGAACAGTCATAGTCCCTGCCCTTAGAAAGTGCGATAAGGTGGGTAAAGTATACCCATCACCATCCCAAATCTATCATTACTAAATTAGGGAGTGTAATAAGACAGATAAAGTGTCTCCATCCCCAAGTATGCCGGGGCCGAGGGATGGATTGAGAGTCCTTTCTGTAAACAGATTAGAGGACAGGAGGAAGTGAGGAAGTGATTTCAGAAAATCCCCCTGGAGGAAATGAGAGTAAACGGGAGGGCTGGGTAGAAATGAGAGGCCAGTTTAAAAAAAAAAAAAAAAAAAGACTGAGCAAAGAAATTTTCTCCTGAAAATGCTAAAAGAAGACCCAGGAGACAAAGAATCAAAAATGTTCAATGCTGCAATACTCCCTCAACTCCTGTTCAGGGTGGTCTTCCCTTCCATCACAGCTCAACAACTGCTCATTTTAAAGAAAAGAATGTGCAGCGCTCACTGTTCTTTAGTGTTCTTGGAAGTTCTCTGGAGCCACTGTTGTAAGGGGGCAGAGTAGGCTCTCTTCTGACTCGTTTGTGACTCCAGAAGGGCTGGGGTTGCGGGGTGTGCACTGAAGGGCTTATTCTACCACTGGCCTTGCCCTCTCCTATGCTTTCTTTTCTGTCCCTCTTTACAAAGCTTCCCCTCCTCTTTTGAGCAGTTCCGCTGAGAGTTGGGTGTTCATCATCCTGGATGCTCATTTACTCTCTTCCTGTGAATAACGTCCCTGTTGGAAGTATCAGGAATGCTTCTTTATCCAACCTCTAAATGTCTGCTCTCCATTCCTCTCTCTCTCTAGTGTTTTCTGGTCTTCCATTTTCCATGGCCTCTTAGCAGAATTCCTTCAAGAGCTGACCATTCACTCACTCACTCATCACGCAAAATCATCATTCAAGAACTGTTTCTAAACACCCAGTGTATTCTTAGCACTGTCAGGGGAGATGGGGGGTACAGGACAAAGCAGAAGTCAGACACGATTTCTTGTCCTTGGGCAATTTAAAATGTATTGGCAGAAACTAATAATAAGCAAGTAAACAGATAAATTAGCAAAATAATTACAGATTATAACTGCTCTGAGGAATATAAAGAGGCTAATATACCAGGAATTAACTGGAGGAGGCATGGAGTGGCTTTAATAGGATAATAGATGGAGCTCTGTTGACATTTGAGCTGAGCTCTGACAGATGAGAGGGACCCATAGTGAGAGGAGCTGGGTAAGAGTCATCTTGGTAGCAGCAGCCTTGTAACTGACCAAGAAGGTTCAACATGGGATAGGAGAGATGCCAGAAGCAGTATCTTAGGGTCAGGATAAGAACTTTGCTTTGTTCTGAACCTTAAGTGGAGAAATTATCTGGCCCAGGTTTTCTGTATCTAGAAGCTCATCCTTCTTTAGCCTCTTCATTCCTTTTCTAATTCTGGGTTTTCCATGCCATTTATCTCTCTTTCATATCCACCTCATCATCTTCTTACAAATGAACAAGTTTCTTCACCTTTCCAACTTCTCTAAATGTATTACATGTAGCTGACTTAATCTGGCTCCCAATCATTAGAGATCATAAGATGACTGATATATAAGTGGGAAACCCTTTCTAATTTTCGTCCCTTGGTAGTGAAGAAGTAGGCCTTTTTTCTGTCTCATAGGCAGTTGTTTCAGATACTCATAACATATGATATGCCCAGTGTTGGAATCCAGGAATCCTAGCAAACAGAACAAGCAAAGAGGTCCGTGCTCAGTGACATTGGATTTGATGCTCCAGCAGCAAGAGAGATATGTAGCAGGGATGGAGATGGAGCCCAGTGACACAGCTACTTGTCAAATATGTGTAAGGCCCTGGGTTCAACCACGGTAGTAAACGAAAAGAGCATGGGCTATTAAACAACCACACACGAGGTGAAGTACACAGTGATGTGAGCTATATCAGGTCAGACTCAGGGTAGGAAGCAGAAGCCCAGTGGACATTCTAAAGAGCAAGAGATTTAACTCAGGGGAGTAGATGATGATAAAATCATTGAAAGATACGGAAGATTCAAAGTCATGGAGTCATAACTAGATCCTAACCATCTTAAGGTACACTTTGTAATCAATCCCCATCACTCAGAATTTGCAGGTATTTCTAGCACAGCACAGTGTTCCCCTGCCCTGCTTCCAACCTCTCATGTCTACTGGGACTTGTCCATCTTCCTCTGAAAGACAATGACCTCTTCTGTACTTCTTCTTTTCAAACTCATACAAGTTCATCTATTTGGGGTAACTTTAATTTACACCTAGGAGTTAAAGCTTCAGAGAACTTCCGAGCAATAAAGTGTTGTGCTTTCTAATTTCTTCAACTAAAAGAGGACATAATCTAGGGTTGGATATAAGAAATAAGGCATCTAGTTGTATTTGAATTCCAGATAATGAATATTTTAATATAAGTACTCTAGAAATATTATCTGGAACATATTTATCTAAATAAACATTTATTATTTATCCCTAACTCAAATTTAAATGAAGACCTGTATTTCCATCTGTTTTTGTTTGATTTGTTTGTTATGACAGGGTCTGGCTATGCATTCCTGACTGCTATCCAGCTGAAGATCCTCCTCAGTCTCCCAAGGGCTGAAATTACAGGCATGAGCCACCATGCCCAGCAGCCATTTGATAAATTTAAGAACTCTACAAGTATCCAGCACAGAGGCTTATAGAAGAGATGGTTTTCTAAGGAGGGGACACCAAGTGGAGGTCTCGGAGATAAATAGTCCATCCCATGCAAAGAGGAAGTAGAGGATTTCAAGGGAGAGAGAACAGCACTGTACAGACCCAGAGGCAAGAACACTGGGCTAGTGTGGGTGGAGCCGGTGCACAGTGAGCAGAATATAAAGAATAATAACGAGGACTTAGGCAAAGGGTTGATAATTAGGTTCTGAGGATTCAAGGGAGACAAGGATGGGAGAGACCCAACCTTTACTTGCTGATAGCACCCCTCAGAGTAACATGAGATGGTCCATCCTGAAGAAAGAAAACATTCTAGTAGTTTAGGTGAGAGATGTTGGCTTGAAGGAGTGGGAGCCGATGAAGCTGGAATAAGCAGGTTCATCTGAAGCATAATTTATAGATAGAACTGACAATGTGTTGGAGTAAGTTTCAGAGGGCAAGAAAAATTAAGGATGTTATTTTTTCTTTCCTATTAGGTTTTCTTTTGTTTCTTTGTTTCTTTATTTCTTTGAGATATGTTTTCTCTACATATCCCTGGCTGTCTTGGAACTCACTGTGTAGACCAGAGTGGCCTCAAACTCGCAGAGCTCAGTCTCTGCCTCCTCAGTACTGGAATTAAAGGCATACCCCAAAAGAGACAAGTTCTTAATTCTGCATCCATACCAGTGCTATGACAGAAACACTTATGACTGAAATCTCTTAATGAACTTTAGCTATCTGGATGGAGTCAAGAGGCGAGGAGAGAAGTAGTAAGAATTCCTGTTTCTGTCAGACAACTGTGTGTAAGGACTCTGTCCTTCATGTGGAACATTCTTTACTGTGGCCTCACCTGCTCTGCTCTTCCATTTCCTGAGTATCTACTTTACAGACCTGTCACATTTTTTTTTCTTACTTGACAAGTTATGTCAGCACTTAGAAAAATTTCAAATTTGAGGGCGTTTGCAATTTTAGATTTTTTTTTTTTTTTGATTAGGAACGATAATGACCAGTCTGTATCTTCCTTCTTGGGAAGGAGGACAAGGAATTCTGGGCATGGCGCCTTAATTACAATTTCAGTAGGTAATAAACAAAGCTTGGGAGAGGGCAAGAGGAGGAGTTAATTGCTCATCTGCAGGAAGCTTGTCAGGATGGAGGGAAAGACAGGCAACAGCTCTGAAGCAGAAGCTGCTGAGGCAGTAGGATTCACCACGCAGATCACATGGCTGTAGCAGTGGGGATGTTAAATCTGTAACCTGAGGCGGGGTCTTGGCATCACTGTAAGGACTTTCTTTAGTGGGGGCGAGGTGATGGGATGGGACTCACTGCACTGGTGGCAGCAGCACCATTGCCAGTTGGATTGGATGTGGTGTGAGAGCAGACGAGGAGTTGAGAAGACATGGGTTGGCTCAGGACCAATGTGGCTATCAGCAAGCAGCTTAGATGAGGAAGACTGTGAATGAAGATGAAGAGTCAAATGTTAAGGGGCTGAGAGAATGGACTTCAGTTCCCAGAACCCACATTGGGTGGCTCACAATTACCTGTAACCCAAGTTCCAGAAGATTCAACAGCTCCGTGGGCATCTTAACCGACATGGTACACATACAGACTTGCAGGCACACATACACATACAATTCTTTAACAATGAATTTTTTTAAAAAAAGTTAAAGATTAAACTAGGCATGGTAGTACACCTTGTCATTACAGCTCTCTGGAAGCTGAGACAGGGACCATTCCTGAGAGTTAGAGGCCCATGCGGATTACATAGCAAGACCCTGAAAGGAGGAGGGGGAGAGAAATGAGATAGCATAAGGGTACATAATACAGCTGTGTGATGACATCTATGGAATCCATCAACGTGTACAGTGATTATACAACAGAGAGTTAAAGGCTGGGTGTGTGAATCCAGGTTTGTCTGTCATGAACTGTGCAGCCCTGCATAAGCATATGACATTATGGGTTGTGGTGAAACTAAAATAATCCCTATTAACATTAGCCATTTGTAATTTTCACATATTTCTTTTCTGCTCTCTTACCTGGTTCACAAGAGTCTACACATCACCTTTATTGTAAGGTACCTGGAGGGCAGGCAGAATGGGAAGTTCATTTGCACACGATCAGAGTCAATGTCAGCCATGGGGACACAGCAGACAGTAGTGCTCCTGCTCCCCATAATGTTAAACCTTGACTCCTGACTCCCAGAGATATAATGACTCAAACAGCAGGGACATGGGCTGTGAGTCAGAAACATGAAAGAAACGTGAAGCAGAGAAGGCTGGCTGGCGAAAGAGACAACACAGAGAGTGACCTAAAAAAGCCTCTAGAGCTGAGAGTCAGACTATCTATGTGCTTCTGGGTCTTGGCCCAAAGAACCAACTCTCCCTCCCTCTTTCCTTCCTCTTCCCTGATGACTTGTCACCAAAGTATCACAGGCATGCTGTTGGCAGCCAGCCTGGCAATTAGTTCAGGAGCCTCTCCCTTTGACTTCCTCTAGAGCCAAGCCTCCAGAGATCCCCCAACTCACCCCTCCAGCCTTGCCCAATTCTATGTTGCATCTCTGGAAGTAAGCACTGGCCTCAGGACCTATCTAGGCCTCTCAGCTCCCCTCCTGGATCCCCTCCTGGAGCAGAGATGGCATCTGGCACCCTTTTATCTACCATCTCAGAACACTTTTGTGAGCATCTTTGAAACCTGGGTTTGGTAGCTGTGTCCACACCCATGCTGCTCCCTGTCCCAGGGGGGCATGCAAAGCATGAAGAGTAGGAGGGACTTCAGAGATACAGAGGAAATGGTGCTTACAAAAGCTTGTGAGGTGGTTCCAACAAAGCTGTGAAGAGCTGTTACTGGGAGGAGAAAGGTGAAGTGGACACTGAGAAGGGACTTTGGGAAGACAGCGCCCACCAAGGCAGATGGAGAGCAGAAGGCGAGGAACAACCACACCAGAAACAAATCCAGCACCCTCAGAGGAGGAGAGTCTGGCCCAGTGGTTGAATCTGGGAGGGAATTGTTACAGTTGGAGAAGAGGCAACAATGTTTCATATTGCTATAGCACCTTCAGTCTTCATTCCACATTCATCATAGATGTCATCACTCCCACTTTGGAGATAACAGATGGAGGAACCCAGGCTGAAAAAGTTGACATGAATCATGTGGCTAGTAAGAATGAGAATTCTGCTCATTCTTTCTGGAGAGGAGGAGACTAGTAGATTTCTGGGGTTAACTGGCTGACCAACTAACTTCCTTGTCAAGCTCTAGTCCAATAAGAGACTTTGTTTCAAAAAACAAAATGACTTTGTTTCAAAACAAGAGACTTTGTTTCAAAGACAAGCTCCTGAGAAATGATAGCTAAGGTGGCACACACACACACACACACACACACACACACACACACACACACACACAAACAGGAAAAAAGCTGGACCTGATGACCCATACTTATAATGTCAGCACTTGGGAGAGAGGCAGGCCAGCCAGGGCTACACAGAGAAACCTTGTATCACAAAAGAAATTTTAAAAAAGAGAAATTCATCTCCCCTCCTCCCCATTATAGCAGCGTCTGTTAAAGGGTGAGAATAGACATCACCCTGTCCCACCACCACTTTAAGGGCCTGGTGTCATTGTAGCCAAGGCTGGCCTTGAACTATTGATCCTGTTATCTTCATTCCTCAAGTGCTGGCATTATAGGTCTGTGCTACCATTCCCGGTTCCTCCCCCACCAAGCAGTCTTAAGACATGTTGCCTTCCGAAGACTGAGCTACTTGTCAAGAAATGATGTGATATAATGGAGCAAAACAGATAGGGGTGTGGCCCAGGGCTAGAGGGCTTCTTTGGGGGAGGGCAGTTTAGAAAAGCTTCACAGGGGGAGTCTGGGAAAGGGAAATGCACCAGAGGACAGTGGGAGGAGGCAGGAGAGGGCCTGTCAGGCAAAAGCCAGGAAGGAGAGTGTGTGGGAGAACTGGGTACGTTCAAAGAAAACAAAAGAGGGTGTGAAGGGAGCTGGAAAGAGAATCTACACAAGTAATTTGGAGACAGTAACATTAAATTTATGGTCTATTCAAAATCATTGAGAGCTGGTGTGTATGGGGGAGGGGGCTGCAACCACAGTTTTATGGGATACTTTATTATGTTGGAGATGCTAAGAACCTTGGTGGTGAAATAAAGAACATTCCGTGACCATTCCCCATATGCCAGGCAATATGTAAAGCACTTTCATGAACATTACTCAAATTTAATCTATGCTGCAGTTAAAAGTAATGAGGAGTAGTTTGGAACGTAGTTGTGTGGTAGAACAGGCACTTAGCCTGTATGAAGCCCTGGATTTCATCCCCAGCACCAAAGCTAAGCAAACAAACCAATAAAAGAGACGGAGGAAAACTCCTGTGGGTTGACATGAGAAGAGTACTAGGACGCACTGATAAAAGAACAAAGCACATGGTTAAAAGAACTACGTGGCATGAGTTACAGCCCATCCTACAGAAGCTCACACAGGCGATGGCTTTGGTTTGGGGCAAAAGGGAGTCTAAAGCCCAGACATCTGTGATGGAAGGTATATCTGGAGGTGGATGGGAGAGGATTAGTGTGTGTTGACGGTGGCATTTCATGTCTGGGCCTGGCACCGAGAGGCGTTTGGTTGGGGCTGGGTGCCTCTTGTTCCTTTACCCTGGACAAGTCTTAGTTTTTAATTTAATTTAAAAAAAATTGGAACTGAGTGATCCTCCTTTCTAAGCCTCCTGAGTGCTGGGACTGTAGGTGTATACCAACAGGTACAACCCAGACGGTTTCAAAGTGTGGCTGAAATGCAGTCTGACTACACACATTACAAAGATAATTCTGGCTCCAGGTAGAAAGCAGATGGGTGGGGGTGTGAGAGAGCAGAAGGGTGCACGAGGCTGGACCGTGGGAAAGCAAAGAGGGAGGAAGGAAGTGTGTGAATCTCATCTGTAGGGGTGGGTGAGCGGTTGATCCCTCCTGCCTAGGGGCATAGGGACCACATAGCACAAATGATTATTTTTAGAATTTGAATAGAGTAATATGTGGAAATAAATGTCAAATAGATGGGAAGAAGTAATTAGAAAAGCATAGCAATTCTTTCAACTCTTTGATTTGGGGTGGGGTTTTTTTTTATTTTATTTTATTTATTTTGCATTTAATTCTCAGTCGGTAACCATCAGAATTATATTAGTCATCTCTAGTACTTTCAACTCTTATCTGATTTGGGGTATTTTATTTTTTGTTTGGTTTTTTTTTGTATTGTTTTGTTTTTTTGGAACTTAATTCTCAGCCTATAACTATCAGAGTTATATTTTACCATTGGCCCTTTCAATTTTCACTATTGGTGGATTTACTTTTAAGAAAGATATAGCCACTAAATTAAGAGAAAATTGTCTTACTTAATCCACAAACATTTTCCCATCCGCATTATTTTACTTATAGCTATTTCAAAAGCATCTATATCTATGCTTATTAATGAACATAAACACATGAAAAGAAACAGAAAAAAGGTCCCTTGAGACCTCATCCAATCGTTATTCAGGAAGACAGTAGTTAAAGGAGATTTTCATTCTTCCTGTTCAAATCCCTTATCAGTGAACATATACATTAATTACTCTCATAGTTAAGAAGAATCCACACAGCAATACTAAAAAGTAATTATTTCATATGGTTTATAGATGTGAACAATTTATTCAAGATTTTACAACAAGCAAACATATCTGATTAAATACGCTTTTAGGTGTGGCCCTAAAGGAAGAAAAGCCTGGGCAAGAGGACCTGAAAAAGGAAGCCAGGAGTGTGTGTGTGTGTGTGTGCGCGTGCACATGTGTGTGTAAGGAGGTGTGTTTGGAGCACCAGGTATGGTCAAGAACCTCTCTAATCCCAGAATTCAGGAGAATGAGATAGGAGGATTGTGAGTTTGAATGCAGTCTGAAAGAAAGAAAGAAAAAAAGAAAGAGAGAGAGAGAGAGAGAGAGAGAGAGAGAGAGAGAGAGAGAGAAGGAAGGAAGGAAAGAAAGGAAGGAAGGAAGGAAGAAAGAGACAAACAACAGAAAAAGAAGGATGGAAGTAAGGGAGGGAGGAAGGATGGATAGAAAGAGAGAAAGAACTAGAGATCCACCCTTTGGCTAGAAAGGAATAATGAAAACAGAACAGCCAACAGCATAGCTGTTTGGTTTAAATGTTGAAGGACACTTGAGGGTTATACGAGGGAAAGTTTCATCAATAGTCAAGAGCACTGCACCGAAGGGTGACAGGTCATAGCCCCACATCCTTAGGGAGCTCAGGAGTCAGGCATGTGCCGGCTGTTGATTTACCCTACAGTGAGTCACTGGATCCCTGAAACTGACAGCCAGGGTGAGGTCACCACCCCACAAGACAAGAGGGAGAAACAAGAAGGGCCCTTGCGGACTGAGGAGATGAACCTGTCTGGTCAGAGGCCACGATCCCAAAACCAACAAAGAATTCGTATCTGACAGGTTTTCCTTGGGGCTCAAATGAATAAGTAGGTCTGGTAGTCACTGGGAGCTGTGACAAACAACTTTGCCAAAAAGATAAGTTACCGTCTGCCCTGGGAGAAGAAGGCGTATTAGGCAGGAGAAGTGGCCACGAGCCTCAGCCAGGCTACAAAGGCAGCTGTTGCAATCATAACCTAGTTTCCACAGCGTCACCTGAACCCTTTCATGGACATAGAAGTGGTGACTTTGGAGACTGAAACTGTCTGTCTTTGGGTTGGAGAGACAGTTGGTGGTTGGGAGCATTTTCTGATTATCCAAGAGGATCCAGGTTCGATTCTCAGCATTGATACGGTGGTTCACCAGCCATCAGTAACTCCAGACTCATATGCACTAACTAACTAACTAACTAACTAACTAACTAACTAACTAACTAACTAACTAACTAACTAAGGTGCCTTGATTCCATCCATTAAAAAATATAAGTAAAGAAAATGTCTTTCCCCTGACCTAAGATTTTCATGGATGAACCCAACACGTGGGCTATTTGAACCGTTTTTACAACTGAGTTGATTCTACAAGTATAAACACATACACCCTAACCACATTAATTCATTTTCTCAACTCCCCACTGAAGACTCTGCTATTCAGAATTTGGCTGAGGAATTGTGAGGCGGCTCAGCAGATGAAGATGCTTGCTGCACAAATGTGAGGGCTTCAGTTCAGTCATCAAACGCCCCTAACTACTACTACTAATAAATAAATAAAACGATTTGTTTTTCAAAGAAGAGGGATGACAATCACACCAAGCCCTGACTTTTTATATACAAACTCTCCTATATAATGCCAGTCTTAGACAAGCTTACTCAGAGATCATGATACAGTCATAGCAAGGTCATGATCACATGATTAGTGATCCACACACTAAATGCCAAACACCTCTTCTCTCAAACCAAAGGAAAATTATATTGTAACCCATTTTTAAAATGACCGACAACTTCATTTCTAAACCAATTATAGCCTGTCTTCATTATAATCTTCTGTATGTATAGATAAGATTGCTTGAGATATTCGGCCAAACAATCTATGTTGTTTTATGACAGCGTTAATCTAAAGCACTCTCTTCGCATGCTTAGACCCACCATAAAATCACCTAACTAAGCCCCAACTCCAGGACAGGTTCATAGGACTCCCCAAATTTCTAGCGAGATGCAGTCTTACTCCCTGCAAGCAACACTAGAACCAGCCTGGGGATTCTTTGCCTGAGGACATCTATCGTACCCAATGTTTTTTGTTTGTTTTGTTTTTTAAAATTTCTGGGATGCACAGAGAAGACCATGCTGGTAGGAGAAGATGGTACTAAGCAGGAGGTGGTGTCAGAAGAGGCAGAGAAGCCATGGTGTCACTCAGCTCATATTTACAGAGTTCTGGTGTGTACCATAGACATTCAAAGTGCCAAAGACAACAGTAACTACGGCAAGATTCCCAGCTTTTAGGGATGCACTCAGTTTTGAGGTCAGGAAGAGACACATAAACAGATCATTGTTGTTTGTGGGCATATGTGTTACCGTGCCTGGGACGCACTCTCTTCCCACCCAGGAGGCTCATCTAAAGACCTGTGGGAAAGGAGGCGGGACCCAGGAAGAGCTCTCTGAGGAAGAAGAAATAGGATGTCAGGTGTGATGAAGCACACTTGTACTCTCATCATTCAGGAGTTGTAGGCTGGAGAATCAGGAGTTCAAGACTAGCCTCAGCTACACTGTAAAGCTGAGGCCTGGCTTTATAAAATTCTGCCTCGGACACAAACAACAAAACAGTAGGAGGAGGAACACAAGCAGGTCAAGGGATATTAGATATTTAGTGGTGTAGAGAAGGAGTGTTTGGTGCAGAATGAGTGATTAGGTTGGAAACACTTAAAAACCCCAATAGGTACCTAGACCTTATCTTTTTGCGATGTTATCACAAGCCCAGAGAATCCTGACATGATCACATTAGATTATAAGACATATTTTATTTTTTATAATTTCTTTACACATATAGTTAACTTATTGCTGCTTTTCTGGGTCTTTGGACCTGCCCGAGCTCCATTTCACACACGTGGAATAGAGGATTGAATTAGCCACGTCTCAGGGAAGGAAGAAACAGGCTCATCTTGAGGACCTCCAGGACAGGATGGGGATGCTCTGTCCTAAGACTCTGTCATCCTCTTCTGCTTCTTCCGAAAAGCTTCAGTCATTACTGTTCTCATCACTGTGAACAATACCTGTCAAAATCAACTCAGGAGAGGTCAGGCTCACTTTGACTAATGATTTGAGAGAATGGAGTCCACCATGGTGTAGAAATCCCTGCCTAAGAGTTCATAGTGGAAGGAGTATATGGCTGGGACTCCTCTTGGCCAACTGGAAAGCAGAGAAAGGGTAACACTTTTGCTCAGCTGGTTTTCATCTTTAACCCTTTTTATTCCACCCAGGACCCCACCACCCACATTAAGTGTGGATCTTTTTTCTTCAATGTAACTTACTTGAGTCTTTTAAAGATTATTTTTATCTATGTGTCTGTGTCGTCTGTGTGAGTAGATGACATATGTATGTTAGTGCCCAAAGGGTCCAGAAGAGGATGTTGAGTCCCCTGGAGCTGGTATTATAAGCAATTATGAGCTTCCTAACATGGTTACTAGGAACTTAACTGGGGTCTTCTGGAAGAGCAGAAAGTGCTTTTGACTGTTGAGCTATCTCTTCATTTCTATTTTAATAAAAATAATTACTGTGTGTGTATGTGATTTGTACATACCTATACTTGTATTCATATATGTAAGTGAGTGTATGTGAATGGAAGTCAGAGGTAGAAATCCCATATTGTCCTCAGTTGCTCTCAACATTGTTTTTTGAAATGGTGTTTATCACTGAATCTTGAGCTTACTGATCAGCCTGACAGGATAGCCAGTAAGTCCCCAGGATTCTCCTGTCGGTATCTCCCTGTACTGGGATTACAAGTTCAGCTAGCTTCCTCAGCTGCTCACATAAGTTCTAGAGCTCCAAACTCAGGTCCTCAGGCTTGTATGGCATACATGAAAGCCAAAAACTCATTTATTTAAACATAATTTTAACTTTAAGGAGGAGGAGGAGGAGGAGCAGGAGGAGGAAAGAAAGGCATGGTAGCACATGCCTTTAATCCCAGTAATCAGGAAGCAGAAGCAGGCAAATTTCTGTGAACTGGAGGCCGGCCTGGTCTACGTAATGAGCTCCAAGACAGTCAGGGCTACATAGAAAGACCTTGTTTCAAGATACAAAGGTGGGGCATGATGACACACACCTGACAGTTTTGCACCCTGAATACAGAAAGATTGCCACAAGCTGGAGGCTAGTCTGATCTATATAGTAAGTTCATGCCAGTCAAGGCTACACAAGACCCTCTCTTAAAAACAATTACAACAGGAAAAAAAAGAAAAAGAAAAAGAAAAGAAAAGCAAAAAAGAAAAGGACAAAGTTGGGAGGTGGGGACAGAACTGAGGGAACATGGGGAGGAAAGGAAGTGTGTCATATTTGTTTCAAATCTCTTGTATTTCTCTGGCTGATAGTCAAGAATCAAAGCCCATCTGATAAAATTAGGCAGCCATTACTATACCTATAGAGCCAGGCTGATGTTACTACACCTACAGAACCAGTATTATTTTTTTCTGATGTCTTGAACAAGCATGTTAAAGACATCTAATACTCCCGATTAAAGCCAAAAGTGACCTTCAGCTTAACTTTATCATTACTCCTCTTTATACCTAGCTGGAACTAGCTGGCCCAGCATGTGGTAGTCTAAAGGGACCGACCCTTTTAGACTTGTAAACTTACCAAACCCACCAATCCCTAAACTCAAAATTCCACCAATCCCTGGGCTTGGCTTGAAATCTCACCAATCTCCACCCTGAATTTCTCCACCCAGGAAGTCTGGCTCCTGCTCCGTTCCCTACCCTGGCAGAGGGAACCACGCTCTTGTGGCTCTTAATAAATCTCTGTGAGGTTTGTTGTGTGGTGTATCTTGGCTCCTGACTGCCTTTCCCTTTAGAGCTGCAACATGTACATCGAGGTAGGGTGGTCCCCCGCCTCAGAGCTGCAACACTTCCAATGTGGTAGTTCTCCCTCTAGAGCTACAACATCTCCATCTTTTCCCTCAGAGCAGTAACACATAAAGTGGTGGCACACATGTAATCACAGCACTTGTAAGTCGGAGACAGGGAAAATCAGGAGTTCCAGGGCACCGTGAGCTACATGAGAACCACACTTAAAAAAAACAAAACAAAACAAAACAAAAAAACAGCTAGAGAGAGATGGCTCCGAGGTGAAGAGAGCACACTGCTCTTGCGGAGAACTGTCTGGTTCCCAGCATCCACATCAGGCAGTTTATAACCACCCATAGCTAGCGCCATGGGTTTTGACGCTTTTTGGCCTCTGTAGGTACCTGTACTCACGATTACATGCCCACACAGACATACACAGACACATAATTAAAAACAAACCTTAAAAATAAAACTTGTTGGGATAAACAATGTACTTAGTAATGCAGCTCATGGTTTCGTTTACAGAACTGCTTAAGAGAAATAAGTAAAGGGGTCATTGAAACGGTTCGCTGAAGTATAGGCATTTGGAATCGGATGAATTGAGTCTGATTCCCAGAATCCACATGGTGGAAGGAGGAGACTGACTCCTCAGAGTTGTCCTCCGACCCCTGTGCAAGCACACTGGTATGCAATTGAACTGCCACATACCTAAGTAAATAAATACCTGTAAAAACTAGTAAAAGGGAAATAAGTAAATTACATCATTTTTAAAACTTAATTTTAAAGCTTTGCTTGACCTTTGGACCTGGTTGAAAATTATATCCTTTGAGCGATGTAACTTCAAAAGCCACAAAATCATGCATACAGCCATTGTTCAGACAGCTTGGTGTGTCTCTCAATGGCTGCACTTAAAATCTAAAGCGTTACTCTTTCTTAATAAATCCCAGCCCTGCTGACTCATCATCAAATTCTTTTTTTGTGGTGTGATCAAGATCCTAGCTTCACATTCATGAAGGTCCTTAAGAAGGGACCTCCACAGGGTACAGGTTATACAGGGAGGCCCCCGACAAAATGAACTGGGAACAGGGAATCAAGAACAGATCTGGGCAGGGGAACTAGGTGACTTCAGGTCTTAAGATGTCTGTGGGAATTCTGGGCATCTGGTTCCTCACGAAGCCCAGCACTTGATCTTCTTCTCTTGATGGTGACACCAGTTTCCTTTTGGCTTCCTCAAGAGCAGGAGGGCTCCTGTGCTTTCATTCTTACCCCCTTTGGAACTTGCCTGCTTAATCTCTACCACACTGGTTCCCCTTTGACTGTAACTGCTTATCTGACAGGGATGGATATACTTCAGAGAGACACTCTTAAGCTTTCAGACTATGAAAAGGATGGACCCCAAGAATCCCTTGCTGGAGAAAAAGAAGTCTGAAGTCATGGGGAAGAAGAGTAAGTTGTTGGGGCTGGTGGGATGGCTCAGTGGGTAAGAGCACCCGACTGCTCTTCCGAAGGTCCAGTGTTCAAATCCCAGCAACCATATGGTGGCTCACAACCATCCGTAACAAGATCCAACTCCCTCTTCTGGAGTGTCTGAAGACAGCTACAGTGTACTTACATATAATAAATAAATAAATCTTCAAAAAAAAAGAGAGAGTAAGTTGTCTCCTGCAAATTACTGACAACTTGTCAGATGACCTTGCCGGGGAGACTTGGAGCTGAGACAGTCAGTGGTGGTCTGGGGATCACATTCTGAATGGGTAGCTTAGTTACACAGATCTCTTGCTTTCTGATTAAACACCATGTCAGGAACCTGGAGGTGGATAGGCTTAAGGAGGTGATTGGATCTCTGCCTCTCTTTCCAATATATCCAAAGTGAATACACCTACTTTTTCTATTTTCTGATCTTAATTTGGTTCTTTTAATTGGCTTATTGAAGAAGGGAAGTTGAACCTGGTTTGATGGGACACAGTCTGTGACCCCCAAGTTAAGTAGCATCACATCCCTTTTTCTATGATGGAATGAATATTAACAGCGTACAAGCCCCACCCTGATATCAGGTGCAGCAGATCTGATAAAGATGACTGCTGTTTTGTTTGACAGCGCTCAGCTCCTTGAGTGTTGGGTCACAGAGGTTGTGTCATGATGGCCAGTTTCAAGATGGGTTTCGCATATAAGTTTCTGGTAAGTCTGGGGTTATTTGCCATATATGCCATGTGAGGGTGCAGTGATACCTAAATCTTCCAGAGGTGGTGAGGAGGAATAGAATAATGTCTCTGAAACATATGCTAAACTGCTAAGTTCTATAAACAAATAGCCATGTAGAAGAGAAGGAGATCCCCCCCCCAATTTTAATTCCCAGCCAGAACCCAATGAATGGCATCAGGGAAATAGGGCTTTGAAGGAGGGACTTTCTCCCCACCCTGAGGGGTATCATGGTTCACCTCTACATTGAACTGGAACTGGATTTAGAGTCACCTGGGAGATTATTGAGAGACCCATGGCTATGTCTGTGAGGAAATTTGCCAAAGACAAGGAATTGAGATGGGCTTGACCTATGCCAAGTATGAGTGGCACCCTCATGTCGTGTAGGGTTCAGGACTGATAAAGGGTAGCTTGGAACAAGTGAACCAGGCAGGCAACATACCCCTCCCTCTGCTTCCTGGCCTGCCATGATATGAGCCATTCCATTTCACCACTATGATGAACAGAAACTTCTGAAGCCCTGAACCAAATCAGCCTTTTGGCCTCTGCTTCTATTTTGATCATGGAGATAATAACAGTAGACAATGCAGAGCCAGGAGTGTAGCTAGGTTGATAGTGTTAGCCAAGAACGCATAGAGTCTCGAGCAGACTCCCCAGCACCGTATAAGCAGGGTGTGGGTTGCAGGCCTGAGATCCCAGACCCAAGAGATAAAAGATAGGAAAGTCGGAACTTTAAAGTCTTCCTCAGCTACTCAGGGGGTTGAAGGTCAGCCTCGAGACAATACCTTGAAAACAACCAGGCTATCAAGATGGCTTAGTGGTTAAAGGCCACCAAGCTTGACTACCTGAGCTTGATCAAGATGGGTAGAGACTCAGAGCTCAGGGTAGGGGCAGGCCAAGTTCCTGTTACCAGCAAGGAGGCTTTAGTTCAACACTGCAGCCCTGAGGATTTGCCTGGGCATTCAGACTTGCCAGGGGGTGGTGCTGGAAGAGTTGTTTGCCTGTCTGGGCCTACATATCCCTAACCCAAGGTTGTCCCTTCAACAGGCAAGTCAGGGCCACTTATGTAATCGCCACGCCTTGCGGGTAACTTGGGGAACTGGACAGAGGAGCCTGGCCTGGGCTGACTGAACCTCCTGGAATCCGTGGGTGGATACAGAGAGGGCCTCGGCACAGACACGCGCCTGGCAGCCGCGTGAGGTCCGCCGGCCACACCCCGTACAGCCCAGCCACTGACCTAACCTGCCTCCCATCAGCCCGCCCCTTACAGCCAGCCTAAGGGAATCTGTGCAAGGAAGCATTGCATCCTGTGCTTTTGGAGTCCCTCCCCTGCCACCTTGATTTGCAGGTGGTTAAATGTCAGTGGTAGAATCATGCCATTTTACTCTTTTGGGGGGTCATGTAGAAATCAGGGCAGTTTTTAAATTCAGTTCCCAGATCCACATGACAAGCTAGAAATAATGCAGGCTTTCGGGGTGACTGTGAGATTACAGGGGAGAAAGCACACAGTTTTGGGAGAGTTATTGGGTTCTAATATAAGAAGGGTAGGCAGGTGGGTTTGCATTTGAAAATGAACCAATTAGTCCAAGATATTCCACGTGAAAAAAAATCAAGCTTTGCTGATACCAAAATTGTACCAGCATCTCTGAAAAGATGTCTGGGTTCTGGCTCAAGTTCAATCTCAAATATTGTCTTTGGGAGACTACACGTGTGTGTGTGTGTGTGTGTGTGTGTGTGTGTGTGTGTACACGCACATATGCACATGTGTGTGAATTTCCATTATGGAAAATTTCAAAACTTCTCTATACACGTAGACAGATATTTTCCTCAACAACACATGGGATCTTCTGCAAAATGAATCACATAATAGAAATAATTTTCTATTTTCAAGGGGAAAATGTAGTATATGTTTATGTTGATTTTTCTATTTAAGTTTAGGGTTATTAATTATGCATAATTTCTCTTCTTTCATGTAATATTTGTTAGGAAAAAAATCTCTAATCTTTTAGGTTGAGAATCCTGGTTTCTGTTTTGTTTAATTGTTGTTGTTGTTGTTGTTTTGTTTTGTCAAAACAGGGTTTCTCTCTGTAGCCCTGACTGTCCTGGAACTAGCTCTATAGACCAGGCTGGCCTCAAACTCAGAGATTCACCTGCCTCTGCATCTCAAGTGCTGGGATTAAAGGCGTGCACCACCACTGCCTGGAGAACCCTGGTTCTTAGTGACAGTGAAAACTCATTATGTGGCTTGAAGACACCGTTCAGCAGTTAAAGATAAGTGCTGCTCTTGAAAAGGATCCTGGTTCCATTCCCAGAACTCACAGGAGAGCTGACATCTTCTTCTGGTCTCCGAAGGTACGTTGCAATGCACATATATTCATGCAGAAACTCATACACACATTTAAAAAATCATTACTTGTTTTGTCCTACCACATGTATGTGCATCAGGCATAATGATCCATAAGAACAATTCTAAGAGCCAGCAAGGTGGTACAGCAGGTAAAGACATCTGCCACCAAACCTAACAATCTGAGTTCAATCCCTGGTACTTTGACCTCCACACCTGTGCCATGGCTCACACATATACACACAATAATATATATTTTTTAAAATAACCATACTAACATTATTACTGTTGTGATTGAAAAGTTAAAAATTGCAGTTGCTTTTAGCCATATCCCATTAAGGATGTAGCATCATATCTCTACATTTTAAGGTGACTTTTTCGTTATTTGGTGTTTTGTTGTTTTGAGATGGAGTCTCCCTTTGCTGCAAGGCCAGTCTTGAACTTGTAGGTTTAATTATATTCCTCTCTCAATCTATTTGTGTATCTGGGACTGAGGATTCTAAAAGACCTAGCTAAAATAATTTTAAAATAACTCCCCTCTGGTGTGTAAGTGGCCAGTCACCCAGATAGGCTAATTTTGTCTCATGTGTCTACCCATGAGACGACCCCCCTTTTGTCTTATTTAATTATTTTTATAAAATTATGTAAAATTTTTACATTAAATCAGGGCTGGAAAGATGATTCAGCAGTTAAGAGTGAATACTGCTTTTCCGGAAGATCTGGGTTCAGTTACCATCATTCTAGTTGGAGTCTCATGGGATTTAATGTTCCTGGTGTTTGCTAAGAACCAGCACTCATGTGCATATATCCACACTGGCACACAGACATGCAATGATTAAAAATAAAATACAATATAAACTTAAAAATATTTACAAGAAATCAAAGTTTAAAACACCAAAGAAGATACATAGAGAAATGATGAATTTCTATCCTTTCTACGATGTAGTTTAATATTCCCTATAGGTAGCTTACTAGGTTTTGGTTTATCCTTTTACTTACAAAAGAGACTTCTACTTAAAATAAGGATGGGAGCGATGTACCTCTGTTTGTAGAGTGCTTTTGAAGTATGCACAAAACCCTGGGTTTGGATTCTGCACATCTGTAATTTCAGCCATCCAGAAGGATTTACTGTAGCCATGAACTGAGTGCAAGGCTAACCTAAACTACAAGAGACACAAACAGCATGCCTATGCATATTGCTCTTCTTGTGTGAAAGGTGTAAAATGCTTGTTTCCATGCCTCCTTTAAAAATTATCTTTAGAGTTGCCTCTTAGCTGTATCCAATCTGACATTCAACAACAACAGCAGTAATAATAAACTTAACTAAAAACATTATGGGATTTGAGGAGAGGGGATTTTAAACTCAATTTTCTGTTTTCCAGGGTAAATGTTGTAGTTGACAACAGTATTTTGCAATGTTAAGAAGTTGCACATCCCTGAAGATGTCAGCACACCCAGAGCTACTTATCGCTACATTGTAACCTTTGCTCATCTGCAAACTAGCTTTAGCATCTGCCAGGTTGTCACACAGCCTTGAAGGTTTTCAGGTCTCAGGAAAAGATAGGGTCCAGATTGACCAATACCACACACCCATAGTCATG
This sequence comes from Mus pahari, assembly GCF_900095145.1. NCBI lineage: Eukaryota > Metazoa > Chordata > Mammalia > Rodentia > Muridae > Mus > Mus pahari. The sequence goes on along the minus strand of NC_034607.1, from coordinate 4,901,414 downwards.
GGGGCTGCTAGGAAACAGGGCAGAAAAGAAAGGGAAAAGACAGCTAAGGCGCAGCCAGATTTCCAATGGCATTCATGTCTTCTTCACTCAGGGCCTATAGAAGTTTGACTGCTTCCAGTCATGTCCAAAGAATTCTGAAGCACTGGGGTTGAAAACCTTGTCTTTAGAGTTGGGTGTACTGGTGCATGACTTTAACCTGAGCACGTGGGAGGAGAGGCAGGGGGAATCTCTGTAAGTCGGAGGCCATCCTGGTCTACATAGCAAGCTCCAGGACAGCCAGGACTACTTGTAGTGTTTCTCAACTTTCCTAATGCTGTGACCCATTAGTACAGTTCCTCATGTTGTGGTGACCCCCCAACCATAGAATTATTTCATTGCTACTTAATAACTATAATTTTGCTACTGTTATGAATCATAATATAAATATTTGATACTCAGGATATCTGACATTTGACTCCCAAAGGGGTTTCAACTCACAGGTTGAGAACTGCTGGCTTAGCCCCTGATTCTTAGGTTGGTTTGTTTGTTTGTTTATTGTTTTTTAAAAGAAGCAATGGACATAGTGGTGCAAGCCCAGGCCTCAGGAGGTAGAGGCAGGTAAATATCTTTGACTTCAAGGCCAGTCTGGTCTACATATCTAGTACCAGGACAGCTAAAACTATTGAATAGAGACACACCCTGTCTTAAAAAAGGAAAAATAGAAAAGAAGAAGAAGGAGATGGAGACGGAGATGGAGAAAAATTCTGTGTTTAGCCTTTGGAGCATTCAGGTATTAGTTTTCTTCTTGCTTCAAGGGAAGAGAAAACATCAGACCTTTGTTAGGTCAATCCTAGTACCAAACTTCATCACCTACAGCACATCCCATCATAAGGATAGGATGGAGGGAGTGGCAAGGAAAAGGAAACAACTCTGTGGGCTCAGGGTGATCTAGGTACTGGGTACTGGAAAAAAGGGGAAAACGGCCTGATTAAAGAAGAGTAAAAGGTGTATTTGTTCATGGTGGCATCATGAACCTTCCCGCAGTCATGAGCTACTTAGATGTCAACTTTTCTATGACTGACTGGTAGATTTTCCCAAGGATAGCTGTCTGTGAGTGGCTGTCATTTGGAGCCAGAGATGTGAGCCCAGAAGCCTTTCATAGGCTTTACTTTCAGATGGCTACTGAGACAATGCCTACCATGTAGGTTGCTTACTCTTTTTCCCTAAGACCCCCCAGAGCTCCGCCTCCCAGACCCTGTGACCAAAGGAGCTGCCAGGAGACCCCAGCAGGTGGGGCAAGAACAAGCTCCCAGAGACTAAATATTTCCCTGAATCCCCCTGATGGACTGTCTTTAGGTCGTGAGAAAAGATGAAGTCTGGAAGGGCAGAGGCTACATCCAGGATTAACAGGGACTGTAGGAATATCAAGAAAAGGGACAGCATTACTCCCAAAGATGGGGAGGAGAAAGACCACTACCCAAATTATCATAGCCAAATTAATTAAAGCAAGGAATTAATTAAAGCAAGCTGTTTTGTTCGTGTACATGGGCTGCCTGCCCTTTTGGCAGGGTTTTAGTGGTCAGCAGTGAATGTGAGAAAGACAAGGCTCAGAGATAGGGGATTTCCAGTAGGTTGGATTATAGGAGCAGAACATAAACACAAGTTAGTCCCCCTCCCACCCCCAAAACAACAGGGTGGGCGCAGCAAGGTAGTCTTGACAACAGGCAGACATAACAAGGTAGTCATAGGTGGTTACATAACTTTCTGGAACAAAGGTAGGGTTGCAAGACGGTTATAAATAACTTTTTAAAACAAACACACGACTGGAGTCCTAGAACAGGCAGTACAGAACCATTTTCAGTTAAGGTTACAGGTGGGACATGGCCAACCCTCCACCCCCAAGTCATCTTTTTTGTGTTGTAGCTGGACATGTGAGAAGGTGGTTTGTTTTGTTGTTGTTGTTTTCTTTTTGTTTGTTTGTTTGTTTGTTTGTTTGTTTCAAGTCACAACCCAAATGGAAGTATTGCTCCCTCTCCCAGTTTTAAAAGTTTTGTTTCCTGAGATCGGGTCCTTGTCAGGCCAAAATGGCCTAGAACCTGATGCATAGCTAATGATGACTTTGGACTCTTGTCCTTCTGTCGGAACCACCGAAGTGCTGGGATTATAGATGTGGACCACCATGATCTACCCACCCTGCCACCTTAAAATTAACCAGTGAGTTTACCACTCATTGTTCTTCGTGTAGACGACAGTTCCCCCTAGTGGTAGTGGCTCAAGATGGGTGCTGCCTTCCTCACCCATTGCCTCTCCCGTCATAAACAAGAATGGAGGCTTGGTCTAATTTTCTAAAACAGAGTTTCTCAAACATAAGAATGATGGGGGAGGGGGAGGAATATTTATATATTCCTCTGCCCTGCCCCACCCTTGTATTAAGGGTCCAGACATTGAATGACAGACAGTTCATCAAAGTTACACAGGGCTCCACCTGTCCCTTACAAAGGCTTGAGCAGCAGTGCTCTTGGTTTTGCTAAGGTTTAGAAATGTGGGCTCATTTTAGCTCATTTGTTGTTCCATTTCCACCTTCTCTGCAATGCTAATTCTCTCAGGATGGTGATGGGGTGTGTGTGTGGGGGGGGATGGGTGGTGTTAGGAAGAGGTGGTGGAGCCCATGATCAGGTTTACAAGATAGGCTAGGGTTAAATTTATACATATCTTACTCTTTTCTTCAGGAACTTGAAAGTCCAGCCTGGGTTAAACGAAAGCCTATCTCAAAGAGGAGGAAGGGGTGTGGTGGCTCACACCTTAATTCCAGCACTAGGGAGGCAGAGGCAGGTGTATTTCTCTGAGTTCAAGAGCAGCCTGGTATACATAATGAGGTCCAGGTAGGGCTACATACTGATACCCTGTTAGGAACTAACAAACAAACAAGAAATGGAGGGAGGATGGTCAGGCGGCTCAGCAGTTAAAAAAAAAAAAAAAAAAGCAAACCTGATAACCAGAGTTACATTCTCCAGGAATCATGGGCGCAGGAGAGAGTTCCTTCTTGCAAAGCACACCACACTCACACTCATACACATACATGCACACACAGAAAGAGGTAAAGAAAGAAAGAAGAGAGGAAGGAAGGAAGGAAGGAAGGCTATAGGACTCAGTAGTAAATGTGCTTGCTATCAAACCTGGCAAAGTAATTGGAATCCATATGGTAGAAGGAAAGAACCACCTCCACATACACACTGTAGCATGAATGAGTGCACACGCAGGAAAGTAAACCTTTCCACAGAAGGGAAATAAAGGCACACAAAATCTCCAGCAACTCTCCATGTACAGAAAAGCCAATGGAGGGATAGAAACCATGAATCCTGAGCATTTCCTCTGCAATGCATGATAAAGTCTCCAGCTATGGGATAAATGGGTTTTCTTTCTTTCTTTCTTCCTTTTTCTTTTCTTTTAAAAGTCTATTTATTTTTAGTCTCTCTCTCTTTTTTGTAACTTATGTAGCTGGGCTACACTTTGCTTTGTAGACCATGTTGGCCTTAAAATGGCAGCAATCCTCCTGCCTCTGCTTCCTGAGAGCTGGGATAACAGGCATGTAGCACCAAGTTTGCAAGGCTGGATAAATAAGTTCTGGTGGTGTCTAAACATCTTTCAACCGGAGAGATGTCCCTCTCCTCCTTGAAGTTATGGGGGGGGGTCACTATGAACAGCTGATAGCAATCTCTACACTGGAAGACAGTTGTGGGGTTTTGATGTTGGGTGTGGGACGTTCAGCTCCATAGAAAATAGCACTCTGGTGTTACCACCAGGTGGCAGCACTGTGACTGCTCTAGCAGAATGGAGGTATACTAAAGACACAACACTTGTGCCTCTCACTTTGGCCATCAGTCCACTGACCTCAAAGACCTCTTAAGAGATCTCTGAGAATTAAAATGTCCTCAGGAATCCCATGCTGAGGAGCGGCCACAGCCCTGGTTCTTGCCTCCCTGGAAGAGATCTCACTTGGGTCTGACAATTCATCAAGTCACCTGGCATTACAGAGCAGAGAAAGTTTCACTCAGAGATGGGTTTAGCTGTGAATACCACTTGCCCTCTATTTAAACTTAAAGCTCAAGTCAGGACCCCGAGGATGGACTGTGGAGTGACGGTATCCCTTGTTCCTCTTTCCGGTGCTTTGAGTTGTGACTGTCCCTCTGATTGGCGAATTGGAGGTAGCTGAGCCTGCCTTGCTGGGACTGGCTCAGGAGGAATGAAAGACTCAGAATCTTAGTGTTTGAGCACTCTCTCTGTCTTCTTGCCACAAGAGAGGAGACCATAAGGAGGAAAGCACCAACACCCCAAATCTCAGAGGCAAGAGAGGCCGCCTGACCAGAGGGTCAAGACTAAATGTAAAGTGGATGACTGACTTTGTTTGTCCTTTCTAAGATAAGATCTTTAGGATGCTAAGTCAATATCTTCCAAGATTGCTGGCTTTCTGATTAAAACACAGATTAAAGATTTAATCCCTGATTTTATACATGTGTCAGATAGCCACTAACTCACATGTGCACACACACACACACACACACACACACACACACACACACACACACAAGAATATTTCAGTGGATAGGAATATTTGCTGTTCTTATAGAGGATCATGGACTACTTTCCAGTTTCCATATGTGGCTCATAACCATCTATAGGTATGTGCATGGTGTCTGCACATACATACATCAAGCAACACACTCATGTACATAAAGTAAAATAATCTTTAAAAAAAATAAAACAAGGCTGGAAACAGCTCAGATGGTAGAACTCTTGCTCATCATTAGTGAACGCCTCAGTTTGATCCCCAACGCTATATAAAACTGGACTTATGTCACAAGCCTGTGTCCACAGGCAGAGGCAGGAGGATCTGAAGTTCAAGGTGATCTGTTTTGTGAAGTTTTATGCCATGTCTATGTTTCAGGAATGGGCTGTGGCTACCAGCCCCTACCCAGCTTTCCTTGAATCCATGGGTAAAAGACATACATACACACACTTGTTCATTTTCAACTTGCCTTCTTGGCACAATTGTCGGGGGTGCTACAATCTCCCGCCTGGAAAATGTGCCCTTATCATTACTCTTAGTTCCGTACCTCCCACCTGTCCTAAATTTTAGTGGGTAGTTACATCTATTCCCTGCTAAATGCCCCTGACCACTGCCTGTAGGAGCAGCCTATGTATGTGGCCACTCAGTTTTGAGATCTCACATGACTCTTCAACCCTTCTCCATCAGAAGCATGGTGAAATTGTTTCAACTTTTTTTTGTCTCTCTTTTCCTCTAGGGACCTCCTGGAAGTCCCACCTGTACCTTCTGCCTAGCAATTGGCCCATGACTTTCTTTAATGACAGATCAAGGACCAATTGGGGAACAGGACCTTACCTCTGAACAGGATCAGACCTGCCCCTACAGTCATCTTTTTTGTTGTTGTTGTTGTTGTTGTTGTTGTTGTTGTTGTTGTTGTTTTGTTTTGTTTTGTTTTGTTTTTGAGACAGGGTGTCCTGGAACTCACTCTGTAGACCAGGCTGGCCTCGAACTCAGAAATTCGCCTGCCTCTGCCTCCCAAGTGCTGGGATTAAAGGCGTGTACCACCACACCCGGCCCCCTACAGCCATCTTTAGCTACACACTACTTTCCACGAAACTTGTGCTATATTGGAACATTTAAAACAGTATCCTTATTTCCAGGCTTCTCAACTTAAAATCTGCCCTTACATCCAGCCTCTTGGACATACCAAAACGACAATGAAAACCAGCGGCTCCCCAGTCACCCGTCCCCAGATGCTGGGAAGGTGTTCGCTAGTGTTACAGTGCATATCATCTTTGCATTAGATTTGTTTTTATTATTTCTACTCAGGAATGTCTTTTAATACCTGGAAAGGGTAAAACATAATTTACAGGCTTGTGCTTTGGGTTCTCAGACGATGCGGATTTCTTCACAGTCCTGTGGTGGGTGGGGGGAGCAGAATATCACCCATGCTCCACTGATAGAGCAGCTGGAGCTCAGAACAAGCTCAGCCCAGTCCAGCACCTCCTTCCCCCTTTTCAGAGGGTTCCCTGGCCACCACGTCACCAGGACTTTGTCCTGTCCCAAATTCCCATCTCAGTGTGGCAGGCAGCTCTAGTGGACTGAAGATTTTGCTTCCTAGGAGCAGTGGTGAAGTGTCTCTTACCCTGAAGATCTCAGTCATTTGCTTGCCTTGTGTACGCCTTTAGTCAGAGCACTCTGGAGGCAGAGGTAGGAAGGTCTCCGTGAATTTGAGGTCAAGCCTGATCTACTTTGTGGGTTCCAGGAGAGCTAACTCTACTTAAGAGATCTAGTCAAGAAATAAAGATATCATCTATTCACTATGTGCTTTTCTTACGTTAGAAATAATGACTACATAACTCTGCCTACTCTGGAAATAACACATATTCAACATATTAAATAAATAGCATCTTGGAGAAAAACAGTATCCTATATGGCAATATTATCTATCACAGATCATTTGTACACATATATTTACAGTATGTAGTTATAGATAAAAAATTACAGCTTTCATTTCAGTTGGCTTCAAAGTAGGTAAGAAGACTCACAGTGATAAAAACAATTTTAAATAAAAATAATAGTTAAGAATAGTCAGAATCAGCCAGGTAGTGATGGAGCACGCCTTTAATCCCAGCACTCAGGAGGCAGGGGCAGGTAGATCTCTTGTGTTCAAGGGCAGCCTTATTTACAGAGTGAGTTTCAGGATGACTGTTTATGATCCCAAGAAAATGTCCTTAAGATATTTAAAGTACAGCAGCCAAAAAACCAATTTTCTGGAAAACTGGCAGGCAGCTTCCATGTAGCTGAAAGCAGCTATTTTGTTCCAGTCTGACACCTGAACAGTTACTCTCAACTTGAAGCCTACAACACTGTAAGAAAGAAAACATCCTTAGGTTGTTGTATTTAAACAAAGCAGAAAATGCAGCCAGAGCAGAAAATACAATGTATACAGTGTAGGTTATGGTTGTAGAAGAACATTTGGTTTGTACATAACACAAAGGACATAATGATACCATACCTGCCAATGAGAAATTTACAGACTGTATACCTGCCTCCCCATTTTGAGTCAGAGTCTCTCTGTGTAGCCCTGTGTATTAGCTAGGATTTCACTGCTATGAAGAGACATCGTGACCAAGTCAACTCTTATAAATGATAATGTTGCGGGCAATATTAAAAATGGAACCTACCAACTCTCCGAGGGGTTGGACCATGCTCCCGTGCTCCTGCTGCCGCTGCCGCTGCCAACTCTGTGAAGCTAGCCCCCGAAGCATCTGGCTCTCTTGTCCAGTGAGCCACTAGTTCCCTCTCCACTATAATCCTCTGTAACTGGCAGTCCCACACTCAAGTAACCAAATAGATCCACCATCCTCTAGGTTTGATAATACAATACCCAGTAACCCAGTGTCTTAGTCAGGGTTTCTACTCCTGCACAAACATCATGACCAAGAAGCAAGTTGGGGAGGAAAGGGTTTATTCGGCTTACATTTCCATACTGCTTTTGATCACCAAAGGATGCGGGACTGGAACTCAAGCAGGTCAGAAAGCAGGAGCTGATGCAAAAGCCATGGAGGGATGTTCTTTACTGACTTGCTTCCCCTGGCTTGCTCAGCCTGCTTTCTTATAGAATCCAAGACTATCAGCCCAGAGATGGTCCCACCCACAAGGGGCGTCTCTCCCTTGATCACTAATTGAGGAAATGCCCCACAGCTGGACCTCATGGAGGCATGTCCCCAACTAAAGCTCCTTTCTCTGTGATAACTCCAGCTGTGTCAAGTTGACACAAAGCTAGCCTGTACACCCAGTAAAATCAGACTCTTAAAGCTTAATTAACCGTTTTTATAGTTGACCAATTAGATTTATGTATGAATAAAATCACAATTTACAAGATGCCAATAAATAATTTCAGAGCCAATTGATAATATTAAAGCTTTAACCCAATTATTCTGACCTTTTGATAACACCACATCAGCTTCCATTCTCCTTCTCCCTCCTCCTGAGACCTCCCTGTTTCTGCAACTCCTCGCTCTGCCTCCCTTTTCCCTGTCCAATCACATGCCTCAACTGCACTAATGTAATTGGACAGAGAAAATCCTGCAACATTCCCCCATTACAGAAATGTAAAATACATTAAAAATGTTAATTGTAAAATGTAGTATGCTATATGTGTGGTTCCCTTGACGACCATTCAACCTATTCCAGTCATAACGAGCCTTAGGCTGGAGGGATGGATGAGGCCAAGAATATAGATATGACCTAACACAAAATTAGAAATTTAAATCAACATGGAGGATGGTTTACAATTTTGTTTTTAATTTGAAGACAGAGCTGTTGAGGATGACACCGATGCTTTGAAATGTCAAAAGGTTTCATCCCTGATTGTAGATTGTCCAAATCTGCAAACTGGGCATTGGCACGGAACTGGCCGACTCTGCACAACCTCTGGTTCTCAGATCTCAGGAAAGGATGAGCCATGAGAGTTTCAGGTAGTACAGTAGAGAAAGCAGCGGCCAGTCTGTTGGACAGCGCCTTGCACCCGTGGGTCAGCAGGGCACAGCCAGAAGCTTTCCTGAGGTCCTGCTACCAAGTGCAGCACCGAAAAACCTTGTGTATAGTCTTGGGGGTATTCCACTGTCTTCTCCACTTGGGGGAGGCAGGGAGAGGAAACATCAGGTGATTGTGTGGCGTGTAGAATGCCAGAGTAGGGTCACACTTCAGTCCTACCACTTTGTTTCATCCCATCCTGACTGTGAGCAGCCCTAAGGGCTCAGGGTGATATGGCTGCAGGCAACTTGGAGCCCGAAAAGGGGGAAGACCTTCCCATCAAAGGAAGTTTGGAAAGTATAGATGTGTTTTCTAGTGATAGCATCATAGAAGACGACCTCTCCACAGTCATAATTCACATAGACACCCACTTTTTTAAGACAGACCTGGAGGGACTCCTGGGCTTTACAATTGGTGAATGGCTGGCATCCAGAGGGCGAGATCCGCAGTGCCCATATGTAGCTCTGTTCATTCACGTTTTGTATCTGGGACCCTCGCGCCAACTCTGTAGCCACGCCCACAATGCATGCCCCACCCGAGGGCCCCTGGATTTCTGCCTCCCACACCTGACGGCCTGAGGAAAGGCCTGGGGAACCCCTCACACAGTGGAAAGGGTAGAATGGTCGAGGTTTTGCCTGCCTATTGGAAGCTTTTCCAGCTACAATATACAAGGTCACTTTCTTTAGATCCTGAGAAAAGGTGAGGTCTGGGTCAGCTGAGGACTTGTCCAGGGTCACAGGGACTGTGGGAAGATAAAGAAGAGGAAGAAGGTATAGCCTCAAGTCATGTTGTCCAGTCCCCTGCTTTTGAGCTTCTCATGGTATATAGCTGGAAGGAAAAATTTCTCTTTCAAATCCCAAATTTAGTCTCCAGGACTACACACACACACACACACACACACACACACACACACACACACACACACAGAGAGAGAAGTGCATACGCAAACAAATGCATACACACACATATACACATATTGAGAGAAATGCATACACATACACAAACATACACACACCACACTGAGAGGAGTGCATACAAAAACACACCCATACTCTGAGAAAAATGAATACACACACACTGAGAGAAGTGTACACACACACACTACACACACACACAAAGAAGTGCATACACACACACACTAAGGGAAACACATACATACACACACACACACAATATATATATATATATATATATATATATATATATATATATATATATATAGTGTATATGTATATATAGTGTATATGTATATATAGTATATATGTATATATAGTGTATGTGTATATATATATATAGTGTATATGTATATATTTTTTTTGAGGGAAATGCACACACACACATACACACTGAGATAAATGTATACACACATTGAGAGATTTCTGATCTCCACTCTGTGGCTCTCACCTTCTTTGTGTGCAAATACACACACACACACACACACACACACACACACACACACACACACAAATAACCAAGAAAATAAAATGGGTGGGGGTAGGGGAGAGGAAAGGGCAACATCCAGAGCAGAGCAGCTTACACCTTTCCCCAGCTCTCCTCAGTAAGGAATCTGCTGACTCAGGGTCACCTAGAGGCTGGCCAGAGCCCAGGCTCACAGCCAGCTCCTCCTCCAGGAACCTAGCATGAGGGGCTCTGCCTTGTTCCAGAGTTAGGTTGAAGGAGCTGTTGCCTTATGAAGGATGTCTCAATGTAAAAGGGGATGGAATGGGGCATGAGGTGGCCTCAGTTTTATTGATTCACTGACATTTGGGGGACAGGAAAGGAAAAAAGAGAGGTCAGTAGGACAACAGGCACTGCTAAGCCCCTGAGACAGCGGGAGGGACATGGACCAAGTAGGGGGGCCACATGAGGGGTCCCCTGTTGGAGGCTAGGCCTTCCCCAGGGAAGGTAGAGTTTAAGAAGAAGAGGTGGATGAGAAGCTTGCCCCTCACTCTATGTTTACCCATTTCTAGGACCTGAAGTCTGCACAGTCACACAGTCCTCCCCCCCACACCTCACACCCTCTCTCCTGTGGTTAGCTGTCTATTCTTCTCTCTGTTCTTTTCTTATCCCTGCATCCCTAAGGGGAGCTGAGAACGGTCATTCATGCAGGGTGTTCTGTATGTTAGATTCCTCTTCTTGGGGTCTGGTCTCTACCTTTCCCCTGCTCTATCAGTACTGTGTAACGGATAGAACATTTTGACCTGCAGACCTGGAGGTCCCTTGTTCCCCCCTCAGGAAGACCCATGTGCTAGGCAGGAATCCTACCTGAGGTGGACAACACTGAGTTATTCTTCTGGAGCAGGCTCCCTAGAAATTGGAGATAGAAAGCAAATTTTAGGTTGATAACGAGAAGTTAGAAATTAAAAGCCATATGGAGGATTGACGGCTGAACCTGGCTTTTACTCTAGCTACCCTCATAACTGAATCACCTCAGATGACATCATCGAGGTCACAGCTCCTCAGCCGGGACCACAGGTCAGTTCCAACTACAGACTGAGCTGCCTCCAGCTGAGTTTTATGGAACTGGGAAATGAATGCAGACATTTCCATTCATTTTGAACATTCTTTTTTTTTTTTTTTTTTTTTCTTGGTTTTTCGAGACAGGGTTTCTCTGTATAGCTCTGGCTGTCCTGGAACTCACTTTGTAGACCAGGCTGGTCTCAAACTCAGAAATCTGCCTGCCTCTGCCTCCCGAGTGCTGGGATTAAAGGCGTGCGCCACCACACCCAGCTTGAACATTTTTAAATTAGTGAAAAGGTGTCACTATCTCATGATTATCTCTAGATTTAAAAGGATAAAACAGTTCTATAAGCCTGTTCTTCACTGGTGTTCACACACACTAGACCTTCCTCAACCTACCAATAAGGAGATAATCTCCCCTTTCATATTTCTCATTTTCCCCAAACAGCAGGACCAGCCCAGACTTACAGCTCTCCCTTTCCTCTTTATTCAGGCTGTTCACAAATGCGCTTTTATCTCTCTTCCCTTCGGCATTCATGTTGTCTGTGAGGAGAGAGTAAAGGAAATGCAGAGTCCACAGAGGTTAACCAGGGAACTAGAACCACACAGCGAGGCACTGATTTCTGGGAGAGGTGGGTCTGGGATTCCTCACTGTCAGGCGCCCCACACTCCGTCCTGCAGAGGTGGGGCAAAGATGACACATACACCAAGACAGGGTTTGAGCAGCTTCCTCAGCTTCCCGATGCAGCTTCCTTTATTCTCTCTACAGCAGCTCTATCCTCAGCTCTATCCCCTTTATTATGGGGGATCGCACAATTTATCAACTTCCACCCTCTGCACTTGTCTCTCATTACTCTTCATCATCCAATCAGCATTCAGCATGCTCTGTACACAAGCCATGCACACAGACAGGGTGCACATTGATAGGCCAGTGACTCAATATCATGCTGTATGACGCTATGCGTCAGGTGGGCAGCGCGTGGTCACTCAGGTGCGCAGCGTGTGATCATTCAGGCTTGGCAGTGAGCTAGGGCGCCTGCCATTTCCCTCACCTCACACCATCTCTGTGGACCAAGCAGGCACCAAAGAGGATTAGCTGCCCTAGGACCTCCCCACAGTGGCTCTCCAGCACAGCTCTGTGCAGAACAGACACGTTAGGAGCCACGAACATCAACCACTGAGTTTCGGATTTTCTAGAGGCCATTTTGAAAACATAAAAGACTAGAGAACGCTGATATTTAGGAAGCTGAGACAGGAAAACGGCAACTTTCGGGCCAGTCCACAGTACATAGTGAGTTCCAGAGTCTGGGCTATTCATGCAGTGTCCCAAAAGAAACTAGAATGGGGGCTGGAGAGATGGCTCGGAGGGGAAAAGTCAGTGCTTTTCATCAGTGGACCCAGTAAATTCTCAGCACCCACTGAAACTTCAATCCCAGGGGATCTGACACTCCCACTTCCTTCTGACCTCCTAGGGCACCAGGCACATGATACACGCACACAAAACAGCCGCTCAGATAAAATAAATATTTTTTTAAAAAGGAATAAATACAATAGATTTAAATAATATACTTTGTTTAGTTCAGAATTTTAAAAAATATCATTTCAGCATGTAGAATAAAAGGCCCGTGCTGCCTGGATACAGTGCTGGGTGCTGGAGTCCCTACTACTCAGAAGGCTGAGGGAGATCATTTGAATTCTTTAGTAAGAGACTACCCTGGGCAACATGATGAGATCCTGTCTCAAAACTTTGCATTGCTGTACTTCTGCTTGCTTTTGTTTTTGTTGCTGTATTTTACGTTCTATTTTAACATTGTCTTTCAGAGGCGGTGTGTATTCTTTACCTACACTATGTGAGAATGCTATATTCTGGTGCCCAGGGAGGGGTACATGTGGTAAGCAGGAACCAAATTGGGGATATTCATCTAGCTCCATGTTCACCACCTGATAAGACAAAAATTCTGAAATTATGTGTACTTTGGCTCTGGGAATGTAGCTCAGAGTGCTTGTCCTGGGCGCCACCCTCAGACAACATTAAACCTGAGAGGTTCCCTGTTACAACGCAGCCTGAGAAATTTCTGGATATTGATGCTTTGGAAATACCCAGCTTCTGGGAGGCCCAGACAGCATCTGTGATGATGGAGAGAATCCCCAGGCCGGTGAGCATACGGGCTGACCTTGATCCCTCACCTTTGAGTTCTGTCAGGGTTTTTATGATGGTCTCATGCCTTGATTTTGCTTCACTGCGTTTTTTCTCCAGGTCCTCAGGAACTGGGTTTGGGTTGAGAAACTCAAATTCCTTACCCCTGTGAAGATAAGTTTATTTGAGTGTTAAGTACCGGGGGTAGAGGGTGGGCAGGAAGGGCCACAGATGGGTTCCTGAAGTGGAGGCAGAGTAAAACAGATAGAGTCAGTGAGCTGAGTGTTAGAATATGGGGCTGAGTGAGGTCAGACCTAAGGAGATATGGAAATGAAGATGGGAAATGGATGCAGAGAAGAGAGAAGGCAAAGGGGAGGGAGGTAGAGTAGGAAACCAGGACTCACTTGATTTGAAGAGGGAACTGGGAGAGACTTCTGTAAAGCTGGGTGGAAAAACATGTGCCTTTACCCAACAGACCACATGCTACAGTGGATGGCCGGGTCCTCCCCATCTCAGCGGAAATAGTTTATAGCCAAGTTATTGGGGAATGTGAACACACTTGGATCTATGCTGAACATTGCATGTGTGAGTGAAGCAGAAACCACAGTGCACTGGGGATGCCCACGATACCTGCTCAAGGCGTCTTTAATGTCCTGGAAGAGAAAGAAAGAAAGAACCGCGTCAGAGCTCACCTGAGTCACAGGAAGCAAGAGGAGGCTCCCACTCATCGGTCTTTATCTCTGTGTGTGTCTCTCTTTGTTACTGTCTGTCTCCATCTCTCTCTGTCTGTCTCTCTCTCTTCCTCCCTCCTTCCCTCTTTCCCTTCTTCTCCTCCTCCTCTTCCCCCTCCTTCCCCTCCTCCCCCTCCTCCTCCATCCCATTCTGGACCTCTGTCTCTCCTCCTCTCTCCTCCTCTTCTTCCTCCTCCTCCTCCTCCTCCCCCTCCATCCCATTCTGAACCAACACCCCCAAAACTCCTGATATAGATGGGACAGTGTTTAAACATCAAAAGGAACAGAGGGAGCAAAGTGAGGAGAGAAGAAAGTAACATTTGGGACACAGACTTTTTGCCTCCAATACAAAAACAGGGAGCTCAACTTGGCAGTGTCAGGATAAAGGATGGAGTGGCTCTCAATGGTGTTCCCCCTTCTCTTTTCCCTCTAGCTCTGGCCCCGTTCACTCTGGCCCCTGCTCCAGCCCATAGGTTTTTTATTTGTTTATCATTACAGATGGTTGCTGGGATTTGAACTCATGACCTCTGGAAGAGCAGTCAGCACTTTTAACCGCTGAGCCATCTCACCAGCCCTGGATGATAGTCTTGAACTAATGATCCCTCTGTGTCTGACTCCTGAGTGTTGACAGGACAGGAGTGTATCACATCACTCCCCCAAATTAATTTTTACTATTTTAAACCTAAATTTAAAAACCAAAGCACTGCAAATACACTTTCAATTAAATACCACTTTGCTGGTTTAGTAGGACTAATTACATTTTACCTCCACAATTGGTGCTTTGGCATCTAAATTGAAATGTACAAAAGACAACCTAGCGTTCAAAGACTCAGAACCAAAAAACACTCAAGAATATGAAATAGCTCATTAATGTGTTTAAGTAAGTTGAAACAGTTATATTTAAAATACTGGGTTAAAGACAATGTTTAAAATGTTTTTATTACATGTTCTTTTATCTGATTTTTTTCTTTTGAAACAGAGTAGCTCTACTTGGTCTGGAATTCTACAGGCCGACTTTGAACTCACAGACAACTGCCTGTCTCTGGCTCCCAAGTGCTGGCATTAAAGGTGTGCCACTATGCATGATTCTTTTCCCTTCCCTTTTAATGTAGCTACTAGAAATATAGGTGGAAATATATTTTTAATTGTATTTTATATTTTAAGGTTTATTAATTTTTAAGAATAATTCTTTTAATATATTTTATTTTTTATTTTTAAATTGTGTATATATGTGGGGGGGGGGGTTGTGCATGTGAATGCAGGTACCCTACCAGGCCAGAGATATCAGGACCTGCTGGCGCTGGAGTTACAGGTGGAGGTCAGAGGAAACCTTGGGCGATTTGGCCCTGTTCCTCCACCATACAGGTCTTGGGCATGGAACTTTGGTCCTCAGGTTTGATGGTTTGTCCCTTTGCACAATGAGTCATTTCTCTGGCCTTGAGGTATACTTCTAAGTAACACATGTGTCCTAGGTTATAGTTCTAGACTGTGAGCTGGGTGTAATGGCACATGTTGAAATCTCAGCTCATGATCAGAGAGTAGGAGGATTCGATGACGTTATCCTTGGTTACATCACAATAACCCATTCCAGGCCACCCAGGCTGCAGGGGATCCTGTCTCAAAAACAAGAAAAAGTTCTAAACTTTGTGTGACTCTCTTTCTTTTTCTTCTTTCTTTCATGTGTGTGTGGTGTGTAGGTGGTGGCGGTGTGTGTGTGTGTGTGTATGTGTGTGTGTGTGTGTGTGGTGTGTGTCCAGGCTAGCCTTCAACTCCAGTGATCTGGGAAATCCTCCCAACTCTGATGTGTTAGAATTACAGGTGTGAGATATTATCTTACTTAGGGTTTCCATTGCTGTAAAGAGACGCCACGATCATGGCAACTCTTATAAAGAACAACGTTTAATTGGGGCTGGCTTGCAGGTTCAGAGGTTCTGTCCATTATCATCAAGGCAGGAGCATGGCAGTGTCCAGGCAAGCCTGGCAAGAGAGGAGCTGAGAGTTCTACATCTTGACCTGAAGGCTACTAGGAGAAGACTGACTAAGGCAGCTAGGAGGATGGTCTCAAAGCCCATTCCTACAGTGACACACCTACTCCAACAAGGCCACACCTACTCCAACAAAGCCACACCTCCTAGGAGCGCCACTCCCTGGTCCAAACATATTCAAACCACCACAGATAACATGCCCAGCTCTTTAAGACAGTCTAGATCTTTGCTTGGACTAGCAACAATCTTCTTGCCTCAGCACCCTGAGTTATAGGAGGGGCTTTGGTTCTCACTCAATCTTCCTAATGCTGTAACCCTTTAATACAGTTCTCATGTTATGGTGACCCCCCCCATACCATAAATTATTTCCATTGCTAGTTCATAACTGTAGATTTGCTACTGTTATGAATTGAAAAATAAATATTTGATATTTCTGATGGTCTTTTGTGACTCCTGTTAAAGAGTTGTTCAACCCCCAAAAGGGGTCATGACCCACAGGTTGAGGCCCTCTGGGTTAGGTGAAGAAGAGCAGCAGTTGGTGGATTAATTCAGGAAAATATGTGATTAAAAAAAAACATACTTTAAAAATGAGGCTTAAGGGGCTGGAGAGATGGGTCAGGGGTTAAGAGCACTGACTGCTCTTACAGAGGTCATGAGTTCAATTCCCAGCAACCACATTGTAGCTCACAACCATCTGTAATGGGATCTGATGCCCTTTTCTGGTGTGTCTGAAGACAGCTACAGTGTACTCGTATACATAAAATAAATAAATAAATCTTTTTTTTTTTTTTAAAATGAGGCTTATTAAGAGAAAGGGTCTGGTGAGCACTGGGCCTTGGGTGGAAGAACTATAGAAAGAAATACTGCAATATGTCAGAGACAACAGAACGGAGCCTTATGGGGAAGGAGAGGCTACTCGCTAAAACCTGGTGAGGAGCTTTATCAAATGTGATACCTCAAAGTAAGAAAGATATGGGTCATGGTTGGGATGATGGCATTGAAGGGAGCTTCAGGGAAATTTCTCCAAACAAAATATCTGACTATTATATCATTTCAGGAAGTATGGGGCTTTTTTGAAATTTAGATTTATGTAACAAAAGGCATGGAGGAGCCAGGTATTTGGAGCTGTTAGACTATAATGTAACTCAGATTCTTAACTGTCTTTTAGAAAACCAGTGTGTGTGTGTGTGTGTGTGTGTGTGTGTGTGTGTGAGAGAGAGAGAGAGAGAGAGAGAGAGAGAGAGAGAGAGAGAGAGAGAGAGGAGAATCTATTTATTCACAAAGGACTCACCTTTAGTAGCTCTATGGATGGTGATTGCAGCCTTATTTTCAAGGATTTAGTGAGCTTCCTTAGTGAGTTCAGCTGCTTCTCTGTCACAGTGACATATTGTTTCAACTGCTTGGCTCCCTGCTGCTCTAGCCAGTCCAGCCTGGACAGGAGGAAACTCTCTTCCTCATCTAGTCTCTGGCGCAGGAGCTTGAATTCCTCAAGGATCTTTAGTTTCTCTAGATCCACTTGGGCCTGGGGATGAAGGAGGGGATGCAGATATGAGGTGGGCATGAGAAGGGTCCTCCAAGCCTCCTTTAAACTCATAATTCCCGTCCTTCTCTTTTTTTTTCTAGGCAAAGTCTCACTATAAAGCCCTAGGTAGCCCAGAACTCACTAAGTACAACAGGATAGCCCTGATTTCACAGAGATCCACCTGCCTCTGCCTCCTAAGTGCCAGAATTAAGGGCGTGCATCACCACCTGGCACCACTCACGCTTTAAGTGTATTTAAAGATTACACTGAGACCAATTCAGAAAAGTTTCTGGGCATACCTGTTGGAAAGGGGAGGCAAAGTACTTACAGATTTAGACCAGATGACATGCTTTCCTTTGCCTTAAGGACACCAGCCAGATGTGCTGGGGCACAACTATGTAATCTCAGCACTTCAGGAGGTCAAGGCCAGGCTCAACTACTTGGGCCACCATCTCCACAAAAGACAGACAATATCACCATTGAAAACCCAGGGTAAGGGTGGAGTTCGGTTGATGGAATGCTTGTCTGGCATGTGTGAAGAACTGGGTTCAATCCTCAGCACCGTATAAAATGGGCATGCTATTATAGCTCTGTAATCCAGCGCTGGGGGAAAGACAAAGGCTTGGAAATTCAAGGCTATTCTTCTCTACATAATAATTTCTAGCTTGGGCTACATCAGATTCTCTGTGTAGGCGCTGGAGAGTCTCAGTTGTTTAGACCACTTGCTGCTCTTGCAAAAGACTCAGATTCAATTCCCATAACCCACAGGGTAACTCACTACCATCTTAACTCCTATTCCAGGTTATCTTATGCCCTCTTCTGGTTTCCACCGGTAGGTACCAGGCATTTATCTGGTATACATATTATGTGTAAGCAAAGCGCTCATTCATAAGAATTAGATCTAAAGGGGCTGGTGAGATGGCTCAATGGGTAAGAGCACCCAACTGCTCTTCCAAAGGTCCGGAGTTCAAATCCCAGCAACCACATGGTGGCTCATAACCATCCATAACAAGATCTGACTCCCTCTTCTGGAGTGTCTGAAGACAGCTACAGTGTACTTACATATAATAAATAAATCTTAAAAAAAAAAAAAGAATTAGATCTAAAAATAAATAAATATAAGGTTGTCTTAAATATCAATGGGAGAAAACCACAAACAAATAAATGAAAGAAAGAAACAAGAAAGAAAGATAAAGAAAGAAGGCTTTTCAGCTTAACTGCCTTCATACTGAATTTTCTGTGGATGTACCAAAAACCAGCCAACCAAGTCAACAGCATCTGGGGAGATGGTGATGGCATCACCAGGGGGTGGGGGGCAGCATTTGGGATGTAAACCAACCAACAAATGGATAAAAGAATGCTTTCAACTCTTCCAGAAGTCAGTTCCTAGCACCTACGTAGGGCAGCTCACAAATGCCTGTAATTCCAGTTCTTCTGGTCTTTTCCAGTATTCACATGAATGGCTTTTACTCATATGCAGACACATACATATACACACATAAAAATAATAAAAATAAACCCTTTTTTTAAACATGCAAACAAAATGAGGTGGAGGTGTTCAATGGCCTCATAGTCTCTGTCGCTTCTTACTGTGTGAGTCTCTAGTTAGAAAGGGCTCGGGTGATCCAGTGTGTGGGTGTTCTTTACACAGCCTGCTGTGGGTGGAGGAGCAGAAGATCTAGCACAACATCCAGGCAGTGGTTAGCACAGCTTGGGAGCATGGCCCAGGAACATGGCTCAGGCATCACGCACCCCTCTGCCCTGCCCCTCACCACCACATCAGCAGTATTTTACTCCTGCTTGGTGTATAAAGGCTAGGAGCTTCATCAGCAATGCCTCAGTTTCCCCCAGAAGTGTTTGGAATGAGCATTTCTTACCCTGAACGCCCAGATTGCCCCTTCACCTCGTTTTTTCTCTTCAATTATTTTCTTGTCCTTTTGCCCCAAATCCTGGGCCTGTGACTCAATCTGCACCTGTAGGGAGAGGATGCTTCAGCCAGGCTCTGACTCTTGGGAGGCAGGGAAGATGTCCCAGGGTGCTGATGTCATTATTAGCAGTCCTCCCTGGCCCCCATCTCTTGATAGGAACAAGGAGGTGATGGAAAGAAATGGACTTTTAGTGACTTGAGAAAATACTACTAATGATCATTTGGATGATGCATTGGTATTGTCAGGGGAAGGCTTTTCCTCATCCCTCCCACCATGTTCTTTAAGAGATAGGTTTCATCTGTCTCACAGAGAGGCAAGGCCAGGACCAACCAGGGGATGGAGCTCTATGGTAGAAGAGCACTGGCTTATCTGGATGTCTCAGGCTCTGCTTTGTAAATTAGCAGTGGCTGGTTGGGAGAGGAAAAATGATTCCTTGAAGGTTATAAGTGGCCTGAGGAGTCTGGACTCGAATGAGACCTTCTGAGTTAAAATTTGCACTTAACAAAGAGCACACATGGGCTGGCCCATAATCCCCACTACATATATATCAAAGGACTGCCTTGTCTGGCCTCAGTGGGAGGGAATGCGCTTGGTCCTGTGGAGGCTTGATGCCCCAGAGATGGGGGATGCTAGAGGGGTGAGGTGGGAGTGGGTAAGGGGGATCACCCTCTTAGAGGCAAAGGGGAGGGGGGATAGGGTGGAAAGAACATGAAGGGGGGACCAGAAAGGGGAATGTTTGAAATGCAGATAAATAAAATAATTAATAATAATGTGTGTTTAAAAATTAGTACATTATTAGTTATGTGTGCAAGTTCAGCAGAGTGCCATGGGGTGTATGTGTGTGTGTGTGTGTGTAGACAATTTTCAGGGGTGAGTTCTCTCCTTTTATTTTGCATGTCCCAGGGATCAAACCAATTTTCTCCTACTATGTGGGTTCTAATGGTTAAGACAGGCACCTTTACCCTCTGGGTCATCTTGCCTGCCCCTAGAGTACTATTCTGATTCTTCTTGCCTTGGTTACAGATGGGCATTTTCTAGAACTCAATTCTTTGAGCCCACTGGACCTGGCTATAAATGGCCAACTCAAGTACAAAGAGTACAGCAATGGGTGTCAACCAACTGGAGCCTCCCCAGTGAACTCTACTCTGCTGGGCTGCGGACAGAGAAGGGCCCGGGTGCCTACCTTGTAGTTCTGGGCAGCCTCATCTATCAAGGTGACATTGTGGGTCTTGTGGTCCTTGGAGTCACGACACACCACACAGAGGAACGCCTCATCCTGCTCGCAGAAGTAATGTAGCTTTTCCTTGTGCCTCTGACATCTTGAGTCTTCCTTTTCTGCTTGGATGTCAGAAGGATCCATAGTCCGGATCTTCTCTGCGAGACTAGCCAGCAGCTTGTTGGGCCTGAACGTGCTCTTACTCACAGAGAGTTTGCAGAGAGGACACTGGATATTTTCCGACGATTTTCCAACCTGACTGATACACTGCAGGCAGAAGTTGTGCCCACAGTCAATGGTGACAGGATCTTGTAGAATGTCCATGCAGATGGGGCAGGTCACCTCCTCCTGCAGTTGGGAGGCCAGGCGTGCCATGATGGAACAGCAGGGCTAATCTGAGATGTGAAAGTACAGCAATCCAAGGCCTGGTGCTTGTAATGGAGAAGGAAACAGGAGGCAGAGGTTGAAGAGTATCTCAGTGAGAGGATTAGAGGAGGATGAGGGGAGAAGGGGTTAAATAAATAATGACAGAAAAGAGTCAGCCATAAATGGGGAATATTCTAAAGAGAAGAAAACAGATGGTCAGTCCTCCCTCCCTGTCTCTCAAGAACAGACACTGCGAGTGCCTGCTGCCTATAAAGTAGAGCAAGACTTCCTGGACCTTGAACTCATTAAACATATCTTTCTGAAGCAGTTTCAGAGAACCGAAAGATGAAGTGTCAAAGTCCACCCAGGTGCAATCGAGGAGTGGAACTGGTAGCTGGCAGCCCCAGGAAGGCATGTTACCACCCCAGCAGATCTCTCACTCCCCCCCACCCCCCACCCCCCCACCCCCACTTTCTGTTAGGTATTCCTTTCTGTCTCTGGTACTCTAGCATCTTTGAGCCATCCTTTGTTCTGTTTGGCTTGTCTGTTACTTCCTCTGTCTCTGTACTCCTCAGATCCCACCCCCCCACCCCCGCTTGCCTGACCTGTGGACTTTAGCTTGACAAGAAAAGTATCAGCCAGTGTCGCCCACATTCCCATTAGTAGCTCAATACTACCTAACCCTCTCTCTTACTCTTTTGTGCCCAGAAAGACAGTGCTCCGTCTTCCCTCCTTCTCCGTCCCCACTAATGTCTCCTCTCTTCTGTTCTGTTGTGAAAAAAACAAACTTTTAAATAAAAATGTTTTAGATTTATTTATTTTAATTTTACTCACATGAAAGTTTTGCCTGCACATACACACATGCATACACACACACAAACACACACAGTGTGTATGCCTAGTACCTTCAGAGGTTAAAGAAAAAAAGATAGTTGGTTCCCCATGGAAATTGGAGTTATAACTGGTTGTCAACAGACATGTGAATGCTAAGAACTGACCCTGGATCCTGTGTAAGTGCTCTTAAACCTTAAGCTATGTCTTCAGCCACTATTTTTTAATTGACTTTTTTTAAAAAAAAGATGTTATTTATTTATTTATTATATGTGTTTACACTGTAGCTGTCTTCAGACACTCCGGAAGAGGGCATCAGATTTTTCTTATGGATGGTTGTGAGCCACCATGTGGTTGCTGGGATTTGAACTCAGAACGCAGTCGGTGCTCTTAACCACTGAGCCATCTCACCAGCCCTTTTAATTGACTTAAAAAAAAAAAGATTTACTCACTTGTTTTGTATTTTTGAGCACTCTGTAGCTGTCTTCAGACATCCCAGAAGAGGGCATTGGATCCCATTACAGATGGTTGTGAGCCACCATGTGATTGCTAGGAATTGAACTCAGGACCTCTGAAAGAGCGGTCAGTGCTCTTAACCCCATCTCTCCAGCCCCTCTTAAATTGATTTTTAAAGTTAGTATTCAATATAAATGGATTCATTATGAATCTTTCTTCTCATTCTCTCTTTTTCTCTCATCCTTTCTTCCTCTCTGTTGCTGGCCTGAACTCAGGATCTTTCCCCTGCTATGCAAGCCATTGAGATCCTATTAGGGCAATTTTAAATGTCTGTCAGAAGATCAAAAGGGGGGGTAGGATACCCCAGAACTGGAATTACAGATGTTTGTGAGTCACCAAGTACATACAGGGAACCAAATATGTGTTTCTAATCCTTGAGCCATCTCTCCAGCCCGTTGCTTTTATAACACATAGTTCAAGGGGGTGGAGGTAGGTGGGTAGGGAAGAAAACACACTGAGCTCAGTTAGTATTAATTATATGCAAATGGTATGGGACCATCCACTGGAGCATAGGCCACTACAGTGCAACAACCCCAGAAACTATCAATTGCCAATAGCTCCTCAGTGTGAGGTGGGGCCATATGAACGCTTTCCTATTTAGATTGGAAAGTTGACTGGCCTGGTCTTGTACAGGCAACCAATGTGTTCATAGGGCAAGGCCATTAGCAGGTCACACAGGGTGTGGAGGATTTTATGGCTATAGCCCCAACAATATTTCCTTGTCATTTGCCAGGGACAGTCTTGGCTTCACCTTTGTCCCCTCATAAACATCAACAGCTCTTCATCTCATTCTCAAAAGTATCCACTCATAAGATAGAGGTCACTTTGATTCCAGCAACTGCTGAAAGCCGAACACTTTCAGAAATACCACACCTCAGGCCTGTTCATTTCATTCGCTTTAAGGTTGAATTAAAGCAAATATTTGTGTAAGGTTTTATAACTTGCATTCATACTCAGCTGTCAGATCTAGAGGTAAAATTTAATTTATTTTAAGTTAAATCAATTCTTTGATTTAAAAAATTTATCTTCAATATTGCTATTAGCAATTTTTTTATGTGTCTAGGTATTCGTCCTGGATGTGTCTGTGAACCACATGCAATACTCATGGAAGCCAGAAGAGGGCATCTGGATCTCCTGGAGATGGAGTTACAGACGGTTGTGGTTGTGAGCTGCCCCTTGGTTACTGAGACTGTAACCTGGTTCCTCTGGAAGAGCAGTCAATGCTCTGAATCATCTCTCTAGCCCCAGAATTTAATTTCCAAGCAAGTTTTGTTTTGTGTGTATGGTGCTTTAAAAAAACAATGATAAATTGGAATACCCTGGGGAGGGTGACTCTTCGGTTGTTGTTTTTTTTTTTTCCTTTCTTTTTTGTATATGTATTATTTCACTTATGCCTCACTTTTAAATCTTCAATATCTGCTGTCCAGGAAACTGAGCATGTTTCAGGGTCGCCTAGAATGTGTAAGGCCCAAGGCACAAAGACAGACATGCACGTAATCCCAGCACTGGGGAAGTAGAGGCAAGACGATTAGGAGGCTGAGTCCACACTGCCCTTACAGAGGGCTGTTTCTCCCCAGCCCCTGTTTAGAGATTTTTTTCTTTTTACATGAGATTTGGGGCGTTTTGACTTTGCCTCTGTAGAAAACCTTAAGTTTTTCTGACAAGTACTGAAGGTCAATGACCTGTGTATTGTTAAATCCCTACTGCAATGCTAAGGTGCATTGTGAGACTTTTTTTGGAGATGCAAATATTTTATCAAAAGTCAACAAGAGTTCAAAGGGTCCTGTGTACTCATGAAGCTTATCCTTCAATCAATCCCTTAGAAATGTAGAAAGCCAGACGTGGTGGCACACACCTTTAATCCCAGCACTCCGGAGGCAGAGGCAGGTGGATCTCTGAGTTCGAGGCCAGCCTGGTCTATAGAGTGAGTTCCAGGACAGCCAGGGCTACACAGAGAAACCCTGTCTCAAAAAACCAAAAAACAAAACAAAACAAAAAAACAAAACAAAACAAAAACCAAAAGAAAGAAAGAAAGAAAGAAAGAAAGAAAGAAAGAAAGAAAGAAAGAAAGAAAGAAAGAAAGAAAGAAAGAAAGAAAGAAAGGTAGAATGTATGGGTGGGAGAGGTGGTTCAGTGGTTAAGAGCACTGACTGCTCTTCCAGAGGTCCTGAGTTCAATTCCCAACCACATGGTGGCTCACAACCAACCATAATGGGTCTAATGCCCTGTTCTGGTGTGTCTGAAGACAGCGACAGAGTCATTCATTTAAAAAAAAAATCTAGAATGTGTTTTTTTCATTTGAATTCAAACTTTAATTTAGTGTTTCTCAACCTGTGGTTCTTGCCCATCGGAAAACACGTATTCTGGATGGCCTTAGGAACTGAGACACCGTTCCTCCATAAAATTACAATTATAGCAACAAAATAATTTTGTGGTTGGAGGGTCACCATAATATGAGGATCTGTATTAAAGGAAACTGTATAAAGAACTGTATTAGAAAAGTTGAGAACCACTGCTTTAATTCAATAGGTTACTATTTTGTAAGGAACTGAAAAACTTTATTTTCTTTAAAAAAAAAAACCTTTTATTTGTGTGTGTGTCTTGTGTCTGTGCATGGATGTGCATGCGTGCATATGTGTGGGTGTCTGTGTATGTATGCCACATGTGGCAGTGCCTGTGGGGCTCAGAAAGATGAGTCGGATGCCCTCAACTGGCCTAATCTGCGATTGTGAACCAGCTGATATGGGTATTGGGAACTGAACTTTAGTTCTCTGGAAGACCAGCAAGTGTTCTGAACTGGTGAGCCATGTCTCCAGTTCAAGACATTTTGTTGTAATATAATAATCTATCATTTTTCTTATAATTTTTGATGTCATAACAACCTCCACTGAATTTATGTGAGGAATGTAAGAAGTAGTTGTGTCCCATGATATACACAGTCTTACACATTGCACTCCTAACAAAGAACCTTTTTGACTAGACCCAGAGGAGACTGGTTTATCCACAGATTTATGGTGTTTCATATCACAGGTCTTCTGACTTTACCCTTTAGTCACTGGTGTCAGGTGAATTATCAGCAGGCATTCTGGAAAAGCCATTTCTCTATGGAGCCAGTTGGCACTAATCTAATACATACTCACCAGATACCTTAGTAAATGCAAACCACATAGGCCCTCTTCAATCGATCGTACTCTGAACCCCAGATGCCAATCATTACAAGGAAAAGCCTGGTTGGAATGAATCAGCAAAGGTAACTATGAATACATTTCACAGGGCTGGAGGTGGCTCAGCGATTAAGAGCACTGGCTGAACCGGGCAGTGGTGGCACACACCTTTAATCCCAGCACTTGGGAGGCAGAGGCAGGCAGATTTCTGAGTTCAAGGCCAGCCTGGTCTACAGAGTGAGTTCCAGGACAGCCAGGGTGACACAGAGAAACCCTGTCTCAAAAACAAACAAACAAAAAAGAGCACTGGCTGGTCTTCTAGAGGTCCTGGGTTCAATTCTCAGAAACCACATGGTGGCTCACAGACATCTGTAATGGGATCTGATGCAGTCTTCTGGTGTGTCTGAAGACAGCTATAGTGTACTATATCTATATCTATATCTATATCTATATCTATATCTATATCTATATAATTTTACAAAAATCAGGTGACTGTGTGAATGCACAGTGAAGGCCCATCTAGGGTCTTGGAAAACACACTGCAAAAGTGAACACCTTGGCGGTGGATGCCACACACAGCCATGACATCACACAGCCATGACATACCTCAGCTCTTGCTGAGCTCCTGCTTCTGTCTGACTCCTCCCCTAACTTACTCTCTGCACTTGCCAACTCCTTTCGCTTCTCTGGACCCAGTGAGTTTTAAAGCTCACATATTGCTCTATTTCAAGGAAGTGTATAATAGCATAGCCTTATGTGTTTGTTGACACAGGTGTGTCCAACAAGTCAGATGATCCTTCCCATTCCACTCAAGAGGTAGAGACACACCTCTTTACAGCATCTCTAGCCCAGATGTCCACACTGCTCCATCTGCTGTGTTTTCTGGATGTCTCCTAAGACTGTAAATAAGGATTATTTATCTAGTGAATGACTAATTATCTCAATATACTTTGGGATAATTAGATTTTTGTTTGTTTTTGTTACAGTGATAACACTTAAAATCTATTCTCAGGCAATTTGAAGAGACTGTGGCCACCACAGCTTTGTACCACAGCTTCCTGTCTCCCAGATGATGAGATCACAGCCATGTTCTACTATCCCGTGATTCATTTGGGTTTAATATTATTGTTTTTGTTGCTTTTGGAGATCAACCTGTGTAGCTCAGGCTGCCTGGCCTCCAACTCACGATACAACTTAGAATGATCTTGAACTCCCGTCTTTAACTCCTTCTTGGTTCTGGGATCATAGGCATGAGCCACCTCAGCTTGAGTTCAGTTCCTCATGCTTCGTTCTACTTGAGATCTCTACTGAGTATTTGAGGATGTTCCTCCAGGCCATCAGGTAGAATTCAGGGGCTCCTGCCAAGAGCCCTCCCTGTCTCCTGAGTCCCATGAGCTGCCTCCTTTTTCTGAGATCTGTGTGCTCAAATTTAGAGCCTCATACCTTTCTGTGGTTTCCCTAAGTGCTCTCTGGATTGTGTAGCTCTGTATTTCAACATGGTGACTGGCAGTTCCCTGGAGCTGGTGTTTACATTCTGGACAGAGGATGGGGCTTATCAAAGGACACAATTGCAGAGCAGATAGGTTTTCTCACAGGTACACTCTCCTCCTTGGTATGGCTTCAGGTTGGCCTCCAACTCAATATATAGTTGAGGATGACCTTGAACTTTTGATTCTCTGACAGCCACCTTCTAAGTGGTAGGATTAAAATTATTCATCCATCATGCTCAGCTTTATGTCCTGCTGGAGATCAAACCTCATGTCTGCTAGGCAGATACTCTACCAACTGAATACAGCACAGACATCACAGCCAGATTTGTTCTGCTCTGCTGTGTGTATGTGCATGTGGGTGTGGGTGTGTGTGTACTTGTGTGTGTGTGTGTGTGCGCGTGCGCACGGACCCTATCATATCCTGCATGGGATAGGGACATGTAGGAAACAGGACAAACTTCAAGAGTCTGTTTTCACTTTCCTTCTGGTTGAGCCAGGGCCTGTCTTGTCTTTGCTGTGCAGAGTGCTCCAGGCTAGCTCCTGAAACTTTCTGTCTCCCATCTTGTCTTGGGAGTTCTGGAATTGCATGTATGCACCACCACATCCAGTTTTTAAATGTGTTCTAGGGATGGGAACATATCCATCTAGGTCATCACACTTGTGTGACAAGCATTTTTGTTTATTGAGCCATCTCTCCAGTCTCAGCCATAATTTCTAAAAGAAACAGCTTGGGAACCTGGTGAATAGCTCAACCTAGGAGCACCTGTTGCTCTTGCAGAGGACTCAGGGTTTGGTTCCCAGCACCCACATGGCTCACAATTGCCTATAACTCCAGTTACATAGGATCTGAGACTCTCTTCTGATATCCACGGGCATTATGCACAAAGTACACATACAGAGAGAAAGAGAGAGAGAGAGAGAGAGAGAGAGAGAGAGAGAGAGAGAGAGAGAGAGAACACAGAGAGAGAACACAGAGAGAGAACAGAGCCATGGCCCCAGCTTCAGATCCCTCAAAGGAGAGATTCTGAAACCAAGTTCTAACTTGGAAGGCAGCACCACCTACTGTCTGTGAAGACACAGTGCTAAGACATTTGACTGAAGGAGCCATGGCTTTATTTTGGGCACAGTTTAGAGTAATTCTGACTAGAAAAATTTAGAAGGTACACTGAACTTGACCTCATGAGATGACATATAAGGAAGCTCATATAAAAAGTTGATAAGGAGATTAAAACAGGAATCAAATGGGGCTAAGGCTGGGGCAGGTGGCGGGTTCAAGGCTCCATTAACTAGTAGTTAACTAATGGGGGTTAACTACAAGAAGGAGAGTGAATTCTGAGCCTTGCTTTATTTTGTTCACCTCACTGTATGAGGAAGGAATTTGATTAAGTCCCAAGGTTAGTTAAATCCTCTAGCCACATAGTTTCCCTGTATCAGAAAAGGAACTAGGAAACAGAAATTCTTAAAGAAGAGTGGCTTTGTTTAGTTTGGCCAAAAGTGAAAGAAATACTCTCACTCCCTCATCTTCTGAAGCACTCATAATTCTATAGCTGACCAAGCAAGCTCAGGGAATACGCATATGTTAATTTAATAGGAAGTGGGGACCTCCTTTTCCGACTGGACTGGCACGAGGCTTCATCCTTTTCCTCCTTCCGTGGGAGGCCCCTAGAAATTTTGGGGGGGTCTGTCTCACTTAGGGTTTCTATTCCTGCACAACACATCGTGACCAAGAAGCAAGTTGGGGAGGAAAGGGTTTATTCAGTTTATATTTCCACATTGCTGTTCATCACCAAAGACTGGAACTCAAGCAGGCCAGGAAGCAGGAGCTGATGCAGAGGCCATGGAGGGATGTCACTTACTGGCTCGCTTCCCCTGCCTGCTTTTTATAGATCCCAAGACTATCAGCCCAGGGGTGGCACCACCTACAATGGGTGAAATGAACACTGAGAACATGCCTTATGGCTGGATCTCATGGAGGCGTTTCCTCAAGGGAGGCCCCTTTCTCTGTGATAACTCCAGTTTGTGTCAAGTTGACACACAAAACCAGCCAGTACAGCGTCCATTACTCTGGTAGCCAAAGGGAGGGATACCCTGACTCTCTTTAGAGCGTCTGGTCTCCCACCAGAATGAAAATTCTAACATAATCAGAGGTGAGGAAGAACCAACAGCCATCAGAGAGAATCGGGGGGGGGGCAGTAATGACCCCAAGTGTCAATCCTCACTGCACATGAAAACTGATAAAATATCACAAGGATTAGTTTAGAATTGTCAATACAAATTCAAAAAAAAAATCTGAGTGATAAGGCTGAGGATGTTGCTCAGATATGGGGTACTTGTCTGGCATACATGAAACCCTGGGTTCAACCCCCAGCACTGGTGGCTCATGCCTGTAATTTCAAAACTTGAGAGGCAGAGGCAGGAGGATCAGAAATCAAAAGTCATCCTCAGTTACATAGAGAGTTCAAGGCTATCCTGGGCTACATGAGACCCTGTCTCAACTGTGACCACAAACCACACACACACACACACACACACACCCCAAAAAGAGAAAGAAACGCTTCTTGTTGTAGTCATAGTTAGGTTAACATAGATCCATTTTGTTTGTATTCAGACAACTTAGACATTTCTCACACAGGACTGCAGATTCTGAAAGGAAGGCTTGAAGTACCCCAAACTAGGCTAAGTTTACAGGGCATAAAATGATGGGAAGGTATAACTCTGCCTCCCCCAATGCAGCATGGGCAGCAGTCTTTGTCAGAAGAGCAGTAAAACTACCTAGGGCATCGGGAAAAACACCTTTGGGTATGTCAATAAGGGTATTTCCAGACAGACTTAAGTAAGGAGGGAAGACCTGCCCTCAAATGGGCGGTATTGTTCCTTGTGCTGGGACCTAAAGGGGGAAGTGGAAGAAAGCCAGCTGAGCACCAGCAGGTATCTCTTTCAGATTCATGATCCACCCAGATGTGAACAACCACCCTTATGGTCTTCCAGCCACTCCTGCCTCCACACTTTCTCTACCATGGTGAACAGTAATAAGCCCAGATAAACCCTTCCTCCCTTGGTTTACTTCTTGACGGGTATTTGGTCACAACTACCAAAAGAGTAACATATACCTTGCGGTATCCTCCAGGTACCGCCACTGTTGAAGCTGGGACTATTAAGGACAATTATGTGGACCGTCCCCTGCATCACCCAGGTGTCACAGTCATGTGACACATCTAGAATTTGTGGTTCCATACATGTGAGGTTCTTGGGGCTCATTCTCAGTCAGTGATATTTGCATTGAAGTTCTGTGAAGTTTGCGTTAAAGGCACGGAGACTTTCCTTTTCCCGGTAAGAAAATATGCCACACCCTGCCACAAAGTTCATCTCACCGATCAGTGAGTGCAGCTCATGGGTACTTTCATTTCCCTAATAATTCACTGCTGAAGCAGGAAGAATCTCTTCACCTTCTCCCTAGTTTCACAGGCATGTGAGTGTATATAATTGGCATAATTCAAGAAGAACTGGCTCACCTGCTGGTCTTCTCCCTAGGTCTGGAGAACAAGAAAATGAAGTTGAAAAGGAGAGATTTGAGGTAGGGTAGTAAGAGAGTTATTTTGGGGAGGGTGCTCAAACAAGAAGTGGGATAAAGAGGAGGAGGAGGAGGAGGAAGGGGAGGAGGGAGAGGAGGGGGAAGAGGAGGAGGAGGGGGAGGAGGCACTTCCTTCTTTAGGTCATCCTTGGAAGTTGTTTGAAAGGAAAGGACAAAGTAGTGTCATATGTTCTCTCTCTCTCTCTCTCTCTCTCTCTCTCTCTCTCTCTCTCTCTCTCTCTCTCTCTCTGTCTTCCTCCCTCCCCCCTCCCGTTCTCTTTCTCTTTCAACATGGCATCATTGCACTCTTGGATAACTTGATGGTTAATAAAGGTTCACTGACAAGGTTCTACCTTAAGAGGTTGGTGGTATCAAACAGTAGCAGTGAACCTTGTAGGGTACCAGCCCCGGAGGAGGGGACATATAACGATCTGGCTGAATTCTCCCTGCTGGCCACACAGTAGAAACTGTCAGCTTGTCATTGTTGGTTTACTCCTGGCCAGATCAGTAACAGGGTGGCCTAAAATTTAGCTTTAACCTGTAAAAAGATCGCCCAGAAAACTCTCAAAACAGAATTGGGGTTTGGAGCACCTGCTTCCTCCAGGTGTGTGGAAGAATTGTATAAGGAATAGTTTTAAGTTTAGCAAATGCTGAGTTTTTTTTTCTGAAATTCCTGCAGGGTTGTGTCTCTTATAGCCCAGATTCTGGACTCTCTGATAGTGGACAGTGGCCTTAAGTCCAGGCCCGAGTCCACTCTATCTTGCTCCAGATCAACTTCTACTGAGCCCTCTCACATGGGACTATCTGACCTTCAAAAGACCCAGTGGGGATACTAGTGAGGTGGGACCATGGGCTCTCTTGACAAGGACACCCAGGACATTTGTCCTATCTGCCTGGATCCCCTGAAGGAGGCTGTGAGCACCGACTGCAGACACCTCTTCTGCCGCAAGTGCCTGACCCAGCACATGGAGAAGGCTTCGGTCTCTGGGACTCTCAGCTGCCCAGTCTGCAGGAAGCCCTGTTCTGAGGGGGTCCTTGGAGACAATTACGTCTGCCACACCCACCAGAAGAGGGTGTGCAGGTTCTGTGAGGCGAGCGGACATCTCTTGTGTGAGGAATGCCTCCAATCCCCTGAACATCAGTTCCATACTGAACCCTCCATTGAAAATGCCATCAGCCACTACAAGGTAAGGTTGTGTCACCCCATTGGACCCTTCCTAAGTTCAGATCCTCACAGAGGCTTGGTAAGTGACCCTGTCCTTTGATTTTTTCTGGTTTTCCAACTTGGGGCCTTGGTCGTTGCTTTTCTGTGTGCCTCTCTGCTAATTTCAGGGTTTCCGGGTCTCCATGTATCTATGTAGGTGATTCTGCTACTATGATGGTGAAGACCCAGGCCACTGTGTTTACTCAGGCTGTACTAGATAATGTATTAGTTCATGAGATGCTGTTCTGGATAATGTCCTAGCTAATGAGATGCTGTGCTAGACAATGAGATGCTGTGTTACATAATGTAATAGTTAGTTGATGAGATGTTGTACTAGAAATGAGAACCACTTCTTGACTAAGATTATATGGATTCCCTGGTGGATGGTCCTAGAAACTAGTCTAAACATGTAATTAATTTTTATCTGTGCTGTTATCTTGTAAAGATCTGAAATCTGAAAACTTGTACATGGCGCCCCATTTCCCCCTTTCCTTCCTTTCCTGAACACTACTGTTGTTTTTTGTTTTATTTTGTTTATTTTTTTCTAAAAAACGATTCACGCTTTTGGTAGTAAATCCAGTCGATACCAAAAGATAAAATATCAAAACTAAAACTCTTACCTGTGAGATAGGAGACCACTGAGGGTAAAGGAGTGTGTAACCAAGCTTTATTCCCTGAGTTTGATCTCTGGGACTCACATGGTAGAAGGATAGAAATGGTTCCTATCAACTGCCACTCACTTCCATATAAGTTCCACCATGTGTGCCCCCTTCCAAGTAAATAAATGTAATAAAATAATAATGAATCTTTTCCCTTGTCTTTACCCATTCACAGTCTTCAGAGATAATCAGCATTAGATTTCTTTGGATCTGTCCTTCTAAAATAAATCAGTGTGTTTAAATAGTCTTTTTTTAACACACACATGCACACACACACACACACACACACACACACACACACACATGCACTCACTCACAAGAGAGAGGGACAGAGTCAGAAAGGCATACACTAGGGATGTAGCTCAGAGGTAGAGTGCCTGCTTGACATAGATGAAGCTGTGGGTTCAATCCTCGGTACTTCAAAAGAGAAAACGAGAATGAGTTATTGTGAGTCTATATGCTGTGTTGGTAGGGATGTGCCATGGCTTGCATGTGGAGGCCAGAGGATAACTTTGTGAAGTCAGCTCTCTCCTTTTACCATGTGGGTTGTAAAGACTGAGCTCAGATTATGAGACTTGGTGGCAAGTGCCCTTACCTACTGAACCATCTTTTCAGCGCCCTCTGTCTTTTCCTCTATCTTTCCGATGTTTTTGGCCATTTCCCCATTTTTCCCATTAATGCATCCAGATCTCCTGAATGTCTTTCAACAACTGCCTCTGTCCAACCCCATGAATAGATCAAAAGTTAGAAAACTAGATTATTCACAGGCTATGGTTTTTAGGTTACACAGAATGACATGATGAAATACATTTTAGCGTGTATTTTGGAGACATTAAAATAGCCAAGATATTTTGGTGAAAGTATAAGCTAGGAATCTAACTTTACCCTTTCCAAATTATAGCAAACTGCCCCACCACCTTACTGAATGTTCCATGTAGATCTTTTCCTGTCCCATTATTCCTTATATCCTGCCTGTGTGCCAACCCCCTTCCTCTTCCTCCTTTTCATCTCCCTCCTTTTTTCATTCATTTCCCCTGTCCTCCTTCTCCTGTTTCTCTCATAGTACTAAAGGGCAAAGATTGAACCTAGGATCTTGTACATACATGCAAGGTAAGCTAAATATACAGTCCTCTTTTTTACTTTTTGAGACAGAATCTTACTTTGTATCCCTGTGCTATAGCCTCCAGAGTAGCTAGATTGCAGGCATATGTCAGCAGATTCACCATGTTAAACAGTTTGAAGAACTGTAGTATAGACAGGTTTTTTTGTTTGCTTGGTTGGTTGGTTTTTTTTTTACTTTGTACAATTTAATTTATTTTTATTTTATGTGCACAAGTATTTTGCCTGCATGTGCACCACACGCATGCCTGGTATATGAGGAAGCCAGAAAAGATCATCAGATCCCTTGGAACTACTAGAGTTACAAGAAGTTACAGGCTGCCACCTGGGTTCCAGGTCCTCTGCAGGAGCAGCCAGTGCTCTTAACTACTGAGTCATCTCTCCAGACCTACTGTTTGTTTGCATTCCTCAAGACAGAATCTTACTCTGTAGTCCCAGTTCATCTGTAAATGATGGCAATCCTCCTGCCTTAGCCTGCTGGGTGCTGGAATTGCAGATGTTATCACACTTAGCTTTTGTTTTTCTACCTTTATGCTCTGCCCAAAACTTCTTGTTTCATCTTTTTCTTTCCAAACCTTAGTTCTCTCTTTTTTGCTTCCACTCTTTTCAAAACTAATTGTAAAAAAAAAAAAAAAAAAAAAAAAGGTGGGGGGGGGGCTGGAGAGATAGCTCAGCGGTTAAGAGCACTGACTGCTCTTCCAAAGGTCCTGGGTTCAAATCCCAGCAACCACATGGTGGCTCACAACCATCCAACGCCCTCTTCTGGAGTATATGAAGACAGCTACAGTGTACTTACACATAATAAATAAATAAATCTTTAAAAAAATATATATCAACATTAAAAAAAATAGTTCTAGGGCTTGAACTCAAAGCCTCCTCACACATGCTATACCTCCTCCTCAGTGCTAGCATTTTTTTTGCCAGTTACTCAGAAGATCAATGAGTCAAAGGCATATGTGGTACATCTGCTAATCTGCTAGAAAAACCTGCATCATCTCGGGATGTTAAAGTTGAATGGCTCTGATATTTCCTTATGATGTCATATCCTTAGAATGGGTTCTAGTCATTCAACGTCTCCCATGGAGTGGCCTCACCCATCCCATCATCCTGCCGTCTACACATTGTGGTTGCATCCTTGGCTCTAGGGCCCACTCTCTAACTCCCTCTGCTTCAGAAGTTCTGAGCAAGTGTCTCTGGACATTTGGCTTCCATTTAACTTCTGTTCTCGCTTGATCGACACACCAATGCCTGTGAATAAGAATGGCCATTGCCAAGCAGATACCCAACCTGAAGCTTCAGGGGTGTCATCGTGGAAGCCGAAGCTGACCCCTCCCTGTCTGCCCTGTGCATACTTCCCTGTCAGGTCTTTCTACCCAATAGTGAAGGCTGAATATTCTTTTACCTTTTCCCCCCTTTTTCTTTGTGGAGCTGTGGTTTGAACCGAGGGCCCCACACATGCCAGGTAAATGTTCTATCACCGAACTTCTTCCTCAACCCTGAAGGGTGAATTTCCAAAGTCTTTCAGATAGTTGGCTTTTAAAGAAAATCGTCACCATGTGGAACAACAGATGAGGCAGTCTAAATCGAAACCGAATGTACAGGATGATTCAGAAAGCTGAAAGAGCCATGTTCTACTGTGTCTACTAAGTCTACAGTAGAGGGGGTAGGGCTTCCCATGAGTCAGGTGTGCAAAGACAGGGCTCCTCCATCCTTGAATGATTAACTCAGGTCTGTGCTGTCTGTAAGATGTCACGCCAGGCATTGGGAGGAAACGCAAAGGTGATTCAGAACTTCAAGTCCATACCTAAGTAATAACAGGAAGTGTAGAAAAATAAATACGAACATTTGTTCTTATAAGGAAGACAGCGAGTGCTGCACGTATGTAAATGAGGCCAACTGCCCTTGTCAGAAAGGCAGGCAAGAAATCGGACTACAAGTGTTTGTGATCTAAGAAGAAGAATAAGGGGTGGCCCTTCCTAGAGTGATTAACCAAGGCCTATCCAGAAGTGACATCACAGCTGAGACATAGACAAAGATATGCACCAGGACAAAGACGAGGTATGGGGAGCAGATGCAGAATCCAAGTCCAGAGAAATCCTGTTACACTTGGAGAATTTATAATCAGGGTTTGTTTAAAATTTCTTTAATTACTTTTTTCACAATAGCATACAAAGTAATGGTCTGGAGCCAGGTGTGGTGGTGCAAGCCTTTAAGCCCCAGCACTTGGAGGCAGAGGCAGGCTGATATCTGAATCCCAAACCAATTTGGGTTTTTTTTTTGTTTTTTTGTTTTGTTTTGTTTTGGTTTTTTTTGGTTTTTCAAGACAGGGTTTCTCTGTGTAGCCTTGGCTGTGGTGGAA
The DNA here is from genome assembly GCF_900095145.1 of Mus pahari. NCBI lineage: Eukaryota > Metazoa > Chordata > Mammalia > Rodentia > Muridae > Mus > Mus pahari. The sequence continues at coordinate 4,865,590 of NC_034607.1, read as the reverse complement.
CTCACTCTGTAGACCAGGTTGGCCTTCAACTCAGAAATCCACCTGTTTTTCTTTTCTTTCTTTCTTTTTTTTTTTTTTTTNTTTTTGTTTTTTTCCCCAAACCAATTTGAACTACACAGTAAAGCTCTGTCTCTACAACATCAACAACATACACAGAGAGAGACAGAGACAGACAGAAACAGAGAGAGCGACAGAGAGAGACAAAGACAGAGAGAGAGGTGCCTTTGCAGGAGTTAGAGGCTAAGTAGTTAAGAGGGAGTATGGCTCTCTCAGAAGACCTAAGTTTGGTTCCCAGCACCCACACCAGGTGGCTCAGAACCACCTGTAATTCTATCTTTATGAGATTTGGTGCTAGTGCTTTTCTAGGCTCCTTGGGTACCCATACACATGCACATATTCATATACAGACACATATTCATACACATAATTAAAAATAAAACATCTTTAAATATGTTTATAAAACCGGAACTCTATCTTACTTATTTTAAACATGGTAAATGATGCCCCCATCTTATTTCATGCATTTAGAGTTATTGACATTATTTATATTTGCTTTCTCTAAAAAATACTGTTTGTGTGTACACGTGTATGTGTGTGTGTGTGTGTGTGTGTGTGTGTGTGTGTGTCCTTGGAAGTCACAAGAGAGGAAGGTATATGAATTCCCGAAAACTGACGTTATAGGCAGTTGTGAGCTGTCCAATGTGGGTACTGGGAACTGAACTCAGCTCTTCTAAGGCCCAGTAAGCGCTCTTAAGTGCTGAGCCATCTCCTAGAAATGGTTTTGTTTTGTTTTTTGAAACAGGGTCTCTCTACATAAACCTGGCTGACCTGGAACTGACTGTGTAGACCAGGCTGGTCAGTATAGCTGCCTCTGCCTCCCAAGTGCTGGGGTTAAAGGTGAATAGCACCAGACCTGGTTTGGGTGTTAATTCACAGTCTCACCCAAGGCCCCATTGTGCTCTGTGGAGGATTCCCCTGTGGATACTGCCTCATGCTCGACCTGTGTCTGTCTCTAGGAAAGACTCAATCGTAGAAGCAGGAAGCTCAGAAAGGACCTTGGGCACCTTCAACAGCTTAAGGCTCAGGAAAAGAAGATGCTGCAGGCTCTGCAGGTGGGTGTCTGAGTTCTGAAGGGTCTCTCCGTTGTTTTGGACAACTGTCTTCAGAGCAGCCACAGTTGTAGAATTGTGATCATGCAGGCTGAAAACCTTGGTTTTGGGCTTGTTTTTGAGACTGATTAGTGAACAGGATGCGAAGCCTTCTGACCTCCATGCCTTTTTTTTTTTTTTTTTTTTTCCTTAAAGAAAAACACTTATTCTCCCTGGAACTCGGTGAGAATCAAAATAGATAGTTCAAAATTTTACACAAGTCATGAGACTAATCTGTCCTTGGCAATCACTCTTCTATCCCCCTCGCTCACTTGGGTGAGCTCTCTCCTCCCTTACAGGGCTGAAAGCAGACATCAAAAGAGCATAGCTGAGTGGTGTGTGTGTGTGTGTGTGTATGTGTGTGTGTCTGTGTGTTCCACTGTGGCAGGACTCAATATCTGCAGATGTGCTCAGAACTGTGAGGTGGGAAGCCGGGGAGGTGGGGGACGCTTTGTGAAGAGCTTCTGAAGTACAATGGCTGGTGAGGCAAGGATGTGTAGGAAGAGGAGTGGAGAACAATATTCCCACTTAGCTGTTCAGTGCTTAGAGAGCCAGGAGAGGGTCCTCTATTATTGAATCTCAGGGTAGCTCCTCTTTTGTGCTTTCAGGTGGATTGTGAGCATCACGGGCTGAGAACTGACCAAACCAAGGAACAACTGAAGGCTCTCCCTTGGCATTGGCTGGACCAAGAGGACTTACCAGAGGAGGTGGCCAAGATCTTTAGCTTCTCTGAGGCAGTAACACATCTCAGCATCCTGGTTTCTGGCCTGGAAAGGATGGCCAAGGATCTAGATGCCAGCACCCTGAAGGTGTACTTCCTAAGACACCCCAAATTCAGAGAGGGATTCTTTGAACAGTAAACAGCCTTCTTGCAGGTCCCTTCTGGGAAGTGTAAGGGGAGGTACTCCTGGTATGTGTGGTGGTTTCAGTGTGTGTGCATGCATGTGTATGTGTGATTTGTGTGTGTGTACATGTACACGAGAGCACACGAGTGAGTGTTCGAGAATGTGTGTGTGCATGTGGTCTGTGTGTGTACGTGAACATGCATGCTTTCTCGAGCACAAGTGTGCGTGCATGTGTGTGTGTGTGTGTGTGTGTGTATGTGTGTTGAGTGTGGAGAGGGTGGATTGTACAGGGCTACACCATCACACAACAGAGTGAGGAGGGGTGCTATGCTTTGGCTCTCATGGCAGCATGCTGAGTGACCCTCAAGCATGAACCAGAGAGGGTATTCAGTGGCAAGAACCTAGAAACTGACTCGTTGTCACCTTTTCTTTCCCAGGATGCCAGTGACTTACTGGAAAGGTATGAGCCCCTTTCCCTCTGTCCCACATATGAAGACACATGCAGACCACATAACATAGATATGTATATGGGCTAAATTTAAAAAGTCAAGGAGATATACTTGATACCATCATACTACATGGCCAGGGGAAGATTCAGTAGACTATGTATGAATTAATGAATGATTTCTTTGTCTTTAGGAGTGCGACACAGAAATTAGAAGAACGTCTCACTCGTGTTTCTCCAGCCGGTCCTCCTGGTATATTCGCATCCCCACAGCTGCCATCTGATGATCTAGCTTCTGACGCTGGAACATAGTCTCCTCCCTAAGCCAGACTTGAGCTTGTGGCTCCCATTGTTGTGGCCAGGCATTTCAGATCTCCATATAACTGTGTGCTGATGCTTGCACCTACTGCCCACGGTCTCGTGGGCATCGGAACATCTGGATGATACAGCAGAGTGAGCCCGCCTCAGCTTATGGAGCTTGGCAGGTTTATTGGGTAATAGTTCTTCTGATTCTGATAGAACCTCCTGTTGGTACAGCTCACATTGTCCATTCCTTATGACTGTTGCACGCAGACTTGAGGGTGATTTCCACAGTCCTCACCCTCATGTTCAGGTACATGTAACTTTGTCCTCTGGAGAATAAGTGGCATCGGTGACTTGCCTCTCATCAAAGGAATGTAGCAGAAGTGATGGAGGTCAACTGTAGTGGCCATAGACTCTTTCTTGCTAATAGATGCATTCAAGAGACTCTTCTTGCTAAAGCTGGGGATGCTGAGGGGAAAGATATGTGGGCAGCTCCTAGTTTCCTAGAGCAGCCTCCATCTTCCGGGTGACAGGAATCAGGGAACCTGGGCCTTACAGTTGCAGTAAAGCCTTCCAACACCGCAAGTAAAGTTGCAAGTAGATACTTCTGGGAGCTGAAAATGCCTCCACGAATCACCCTGCCCCTGCCCATAGTCTCCATAGGCCTGGGAAATTGTAAAAACAAGTTTTCCTTACTTCTGCATCTGTTTTTATAATAAACTTCCCTATTATTTAAACCAACTGGGGTGGGTCTCTTTTCTTTGTGATAGAATTACCTTTTACAATGTAAGTAGAGAAAAAAAATCAGGAGTTAACCTGTGGATGTCAGGTAAAGTGAGTGTGACACTTCTCTGGGGTCTGGTAAAGAGCAATTGGGAGCCTGGAGCCTTTAGGCAGACTGTAGCTCTTCCTGGGGAAGCAAATGGAGTCTGGAGGTGTACCAGTCACCTTACAGGGAAGTCATCAAATCCTTTAAAAGGAAGTAAGCTTCAAGTTGTCTGGGGAGGAACATACACTGATAGACTGGAAGAGTATCTTCACCCTCTGGCAGTTGTATTTCTCAATTTAAGAAATACAACTTAAGGGATAGAGAGACAGCTTGACCATTTCAGAGCACGGGCTGCTCTTCCAGGAGCCCAGGGTTCAATTGCCAGTACCCTCATAGTGGCTCACACTTCTCTGAAACTCCAATTCCACGAGATAATACCTTCTTTGGGTCTCTACAGATAGATACCAGTAGGCATGTGCATCACATACACATAAAATGAAAGTTAACAGATCTTTTAATTCAAGAGGTAGAGGCAAGCAGATCTCCATCTTCTAGGCCAGCCTGGTCTACATAGTGAGTTACAGGTCTGCCAGGGTTACACAGAGAAACACTTACCTTGAAAAACCAAAAGGGGGGAAAAAGAGAAAAGAACAAAAGAAAGAAAGAAAAGAAAGAAAGAGAAAGAAAGAAAAAATGAAAGGAAAGAAATACAAATTGTCTTTCAGAATTGTTGTCACTTGTAGTGAGCATAGTCCCCATGCTCACCAGGGTCACTCAAACACCAGGTTCCAAATAAGACAGTTTACAATAGTGTTTAAGAGCTCAGACGTCAGGCATGGATTACAAAGTCTGGCAGTATGATTTTGGAAATGCAAATAACCTAATTTCACCAAGCCTCAGCTCTGTCCTCCTCTTCCTCCTCTTCCTCATTTACCTACTGTGACACACACACACACACACACACACACACACACACACACACACACACGTGCTTTCTCTCTCCTCTCCTTTTCAACAGGGATTGATGTAGCTCAGGCTGGCATCAAATTGGCTGTTTCACTGTTTAGCAGAGGCTGACCTTGAATTCCTGGTCTTCCTGCTTCGACCTGCAGACAGTACATACATATTATACTACACATGACTGTTTCCTTCATGTTAATCAGGGCATACTAAAGATTAGGGAGATGACTTCATAAGTAAGATGCTTGCTGGGTAAGCATGAGGACTGGAGTTTGGACCCCCAGAATATAAGTAAAAGCTGAGCAGCTGCTTGTAATCTCAGCACTTGCAGGGAAAAGTCAGGAGAACACACAAACCAACTAGTTAGTGAGACTAACCAGAACTGGTTGTGAGTGCCAGGTTCAGCAAGGGTGAGCTCCAGGTTTGGGAAGAGACACTTAGTGGAGAGTGATTGAGGGAGATATCTGACATGGACCTCAGCCCCCCTTCCCCATATGCACATGTGTAGCCACGCATATAATCACGTATACACATACACCAAGCGCACACACATAAAAAAGCAAAAATGGGAGATGATAATGATTGCACAGAGATCTACTATCTGTAAGGACAACAAGAGGCATGAAGTTTTAAAGCAGAAAGAGAACTTCATATACATATACTTTAGAGGTTCACAGTCATTTTAAATACTCAAGTAAAACCAGTACAAAGAAACAGGAAAATACAGTCCATTTTAGTGGAACATGAGGCTTGGGGGCTGTGAGTATATTTTGGCATTATGTAGACACTTGTATATGCCATTATTTCTTAGATATATATTTTGTAGGAAATATTGAACACCCTGGAGAAAGTCCCTCCTCTGCAGCAGCCCCTCCTCTGAGCAGCCATTATGGTCAAGCAAGTTCCTCCCACAGCAGCCACCACAGTTTACTTCTTTGTCTTCCCAGTGCTCGTTTTCTGTATCAGATTGCCAAGAGCTACCACAGTTTGTACATAGCTAGCCCGGGGCGGGGCGGGGGGGGGGGGGAGCGGAGAACGTTTCTTTCTTACCGAAAGGTTCTACCGATTGTATTACCCAACCGACTAGCTAGCCATTGTGTTACCGATAAAAGCATATAATTTCCCTAATTTAAACATGATCACACTTTAGAGGTTAAAATAAAACCTTTCCATTCTATTGGGTAGGTTTGATGGGTGACCATGATTCAGCATAAATAGTGAGTCATGCCGATGTATGTGGATCCTAACAGAGCCAGCTTGGCAGTCCCACAGTCTTCTCAAGGAGCTACCAGTTTTTATCCAAATCCATTGCAGAATAGGACGATGTGGTGATTTCAATGGGAATGGCCCTCATAGGCTCACATGTGCTTGGGTCCCAACTGGTGAGACTGTTTGGAAAGGATTAGGAGGTATGTCTTTGTTCGAGGATGTGTGTCACTGAGGGTGGGTTTTGAGGTTTCAAAGAGCTCACGCCAGTTAGCCCCCCTCCCACCTCATGCTTGTGGGTCAAGATGTATTCTCTCAGGTATTGCTCCAACACCATGCCTGCCTGCCTGCTCCAGGCTCTCTACCATGATGGTTATAGACTCTAAGCCTCTGAAACTGTAAGCCCCAAGTAAACTTTATAAGCTATCCTGGTCTAGTGTCTTATTGCAACCGAAAAGTAACTACTAAGACAGACATTTTGCTTTTGTTTCTTGCCAGGAACTTTTGATTCTGAAAGTCTCCCTCCTCCTTTTTACTGCATTCAATGCCTTTTATTTTTGTTTGATGCTGAATAGACAGCACTAACATACCAAGCAACCCCACTGGGTCATGCTTATCCTGGTTTCAGTGGGGACAGGATCTTAAAAACGTATCTCTGAAGATGCACTGTGCCTAGTTCTGGACTCAGAGTGTCTCCAGGTTAAACCACTTGCCGATGATACTAGCCCTTTGCCCTTCCCCCGAGGAAGAAAAATAGCATGCTTTGTACAACTTGACAATATGGGGTCCACAGCACTGCTACTTCCCAGAAAGATGCTAGTACAACTTGTGCATGTAGTCATCCATTCTGCTTGGTAACCCGCGCCAGCCAACAGGGCTCTCCCAGGTGGTATTTCTTAGATAAGGCTACCACATTGAACCTGCCATGGTGACCATCAGATTTCTTAGTAAGAATGGGTTTATCACACTTCAGTGGTTTGTCCCATTTGGTACAATAGCCAGACGTAACAATGGAGGTTGGTGCCACTGGGAGGCCCAGACCCCACATAATCCAAGAGGACCCTGCTGCTGTTGCTGTCATTGCCTTTCACGATGGCCACCAGAAACTTGTGCCAACTTCTTATATTTGGAGTCCTTCCTGTAGGGACCATATGGGTTTGTGAAGACTAAGGTATAGAGTTTCCCTGGGTCATTCCTTGAAATGTGATGGGCCTATTCTTAACTTGGGTGGGTAGACACTTTGCCCAGCTCATCCACCTCCACCTGGTGCTGGGGCCACACATCTACCTCCTGCAGGCTCAGCAGCTTAGCCTACTGGCTGATGTCAGCAGGCACAGAGGTAACTAGAGCCCATGGGAGAGCCCACAATGTCCCTGAGAGTCTTGTGAGAAGATATGTTGAGAAGCCATGTCAGAGGCATGGCTTATGATGGTAGAACAAAGAAGATGCTTCCTTTTCAAATAATATTTTTATTTATCCTTCTGGAATTTAATGTATATAGTGTATTTTTATCATATCCACTCCTCCAAAGTGTTTCTTGAAGATACGAATAAACTAGCTAATATCTTTGGAAGAAAACAAAACAAAGAGGCAAAGTTTTGTTTGAAATCATGCAGTTGGTTGATTATAGGGATTCATCTGGAATCCAGGTCTTTAGGCTTAAAATCCAGCACTGTTTGGACATCTATGTCTGTGCCCATTCTTGACAATGGTGAGATCGGCCAGCAGCAGCCAAGGTCCCAGATACCCGAGTATCTGATGGGCACCGAGGAAAGGCTTGAGCAATGAAGAAACTAAAGGTCCTACCACTTTGTCCCTTATTGACACATGCCAACCAATGTCTAAAAAAATTCACTTTTGTGCTTGGTGACCCAGCCAAGGGTCTGCTCCCAAGGGTGCTTGATGCCAGTCTCGTACTCAGAGGAGGGAAACTGCACCTTCCTGACAGCTCAGGGAAAAACTGGACCCTCTGCCCCAGAGTCCAAACAAGGGAAAGATCTTCTGTGTAAAGGAGGCAGTGAAGGTATAGATATGTTCCTGAGTGACAGCATTGACAAAGGTTATCCAGCCTACCTCATAGTCAAGAGACACCTGCACCTTCCGGGGTTGCTCCTCCAGGGCCAGCCTTGTGGGGAAGGAACCCAGAGCTGAGACAAAGCCCCAAGCCAGCCTCAATGCCCATATTCCCTCCTCTGGTCTCAGCCTCAGTTCTCCCTTCCGTCGTACATCTTCTCTGACCACACCTACAGTGCAACTGCCTCCATGGGACAAGTCAACATTCACCACCCAAGTGTGTCTCCCCCCTGTAAAGCCACATTGGGCCAGGACACAGGTGACTCGATCAAAGCGTTGTGGGGTATCTGGTGAATTCTGCCATTTGTAGGAGAACCGAGCCCGTCGGTGGTCTTCAGAGAGGAGGAGCTTGGGGTGGGAAGTCTGGGGGTCTAAAGAGATATGAGCTGTGAAATAAAACAAGGAACATGTATGTCTCTAGGTTGCTTACATTGTATAATACAATGTAAATGCTGTGAAAATATTTGCTATGCTATATTATTTAGGAAGTAACGAAAAGGGCAGAATCTTACCATATCACTACAAACTACTGTTTTTCTATCTGGGGTTGAATGTGGAATTTATCGATATGGGTATGTATATATGCTGATATACACAAGTATGTATGCTACATGTCATGTGGATGTATGTAATATGTGTGTGATTGTTTACATAATTATTTTAACATACTCTGCAGAACTCAGAAATATTTTTCTCCTTACTCAGGACTTTTAAAAATTCCCCCATCCTAATGCAGGGTTGCTTACCTGGCTCATAGTCCAACTCAAAGCAGAGTTTTTCTGTGAGGAGGAAATAATGACAAGATGAGATTTCATTGGTCTGAAAACTGCAGAACACATCAGTGATGAGGACAGAAGGAACAGAGGGAAGAATGGAGGTGGAATCCTCTAGACCAGAGCTTCTAAGTTTGCTTGCATCCAAACATCTTAGACCACTTACTGTGATTTCAAATGCAGACACCCTGGGGCAGGGCTGTAGATATGCAGGTATCTCGCATGGGTTACTGGTGCTCCTGGCCTAGAACTCAGGGAGAAACCTGCCACCCCACCTCTGAGCAGACAGGGTCTATGAATACCTTGCCTTCTCTACTTTAACACACACATGTACTTAGGGAATAATTAGGTTCATTTTTTTTCACTTGGAAATAATGTTTAGGCCAGTCAATAATCAGCCTTTGATTAGAGTAAAACTTTGTCTACTGTCTAGCCCATTGCAGGAAGTAGGTTTCCAGAAATGTCCTCCCAGGGGAATGTTTTTTTGTGGGTGTGACATATAGAAATATGTGACATTGTTCATGACTTCACCGTTGGTGGGGAGCAGAAAGTCATAACGTACATTTCAAACTTTCCTGGCTGGCTGCCATATGACTCCCTCTTCTGGGAAAGGAGTGCAGCTCAGTCCCTATAAGGGTGTCTCAGTTTAGACAGCCATTCCAATAAAAAGAAGTAGGGGGAAAGGCTGGCTGGGCACATAGGTCAGTGTAGGGCACTTGTTTAAGTCCCGAGTTCAGCTTTCAGGAGTGCAAAAAACCAGTGACAGAAAGCGAAGGAAGAAGGAAGGACCAGCTTCCACAGTGAGGCAGATACTGCCACCGACTATAGTTTACAACCACGGTGAGGCAGACACTGCCACCGACTACAGTTTACAACCACGGTGAGGCAGATACTGCCACCGACTATAGTTTACAAAGTTAACCATCAAAACACACAACGCGCTGGGCGGTGCTGGCATATGCCTTTAATCCTAGCACTTGGGAGGCAGAGGCAGGCGGATTTCTGAGTTCGAGGCCAGCCTGGTCTACAGAGTGAGTTCCAGGACAGTCAGGGCTACACAGAGAAACCTTGTCTCGAAAAACCAAACCAAACAACAACAACAACAACAAAAAATCAAGCAAACTAACAAAAAAACAAACCAAATCACACTTGCCTCTGAGAATCCTCGATGATGTAGAGTCATGGGTGTTGATAATCATTATTTTTCTACTACATTATGTCACAGCTGGTCAAATATGTTTAATAGGTTGATCCCCAACTCCCAAATCCTCATTTTTATTATATCTCTTTGAGGTCTCATCACTCCAAGAGTTAGATTTTACTGAACTTGGCAAATAAGAAAATCAAGGTACTGAAGGAAATTAGATGTGCTAAAATACATAGTGCCACCATTTGGCAGTGGAGGCAGGAGGCCATTCCTAATCCCAGGCTGGGGGTCTCATTACCCAGAAATGTCTTCATCTCCCGTCGCAGAGGGATGGCCTGTTGGGGGAAGTCCCGGATCCTTTGGCCCAGCTCTGGGGATATAGCCTCAGGTTTCCGGCACTTTCTGGTTTCACATCTAGGGGCACAGAAATGGCAGTGTCTTTTTAAAATAAAAAAATAAAAAAATAAACTTTAAAAAATATTTAACTTTTTAAATTAAGTAATTTTAAAAATACTAAAAACTAAAAAAATGCTTAAATTAAAAAATTAAATCTTTAAATGATACTTAATTTTATGTGTATGGGTATTTAACCTGCATATATATATATATATATATATATATATATATATATATCATATACATGCAGTTGTTCATGGAGAACAGAATAGGGTATAGGATCTACTAGTATGAGCTATTGTATGGATTCTGGGAACTGAGCCCTGGGTCTTCTGCAAGAGCAACAAGTGCTCTTAACTACTGAGCCATCTCTCCTGCCCCAGAATTACTGTCTTTTAATGACAGCCATCTTTTTCTAACAAGGCCTGGAGGAGCAACTTCCCACATAGAAACTTGGACCTGCTCAGACGGACCCCACTGCTGCACAAGTGGGTAGATCTACAGCACTATCTGAGAACACATTTGAGCATTTGTACATTTATATATGACTGTACCCTAAACTGAGAATGTGGTTTAATTTGCACAGCAATAACTATGTAGGTGGTGTATGGATGAATGTCTATGGGGAAGAAAGAAGTAGATACTTTATCACTAACCTTATTAGAGTGCTTCTGATATCCTGGCAGGGGGAAGGAAGAAAGGAAAGGTGAGAGGGGGAGGGAGAGATGGAGGGATGAACAGACACACACACACACACACACACATACAGAGAGAGAGAGAGAGAGAGAGAGAGAGAGAGAGAGAGAGAGAGAGAGAGAGAATGAATTAGGCTCTCGTTTTTCTCTCCCACTTTTGTTATGACCATAAAACCCAAAATACCACCGTATTCCCAGCCTTGGACATTAGGACCAGAACCCAGATCTTTGTTTCATGGACAGGGTTGATGATACGACCTACTTCTCTCAGCTACAGGCAAAAGTGAGCAAGTTCTACACCAAGGTTTCTTATTTCCCAGTACCCAGTGCATCTCCCTAAATCATGCTCCCGGAACCCCAATAACTCTCCTTCAGTTCAAGGAAGTAATACAGTCTAGGGAGAACTTCCTGGCCAATGGAGGGGGATGTTCACGTTATGAAAGTTTTGCTTTGGAGGCAGCACCTGGCAGTTGTTTGCACAGTGTGTGACACTTCTCAGGAGCAACTTCCACCTCCTTTTACTGTCATATCCTCATTTCCTCTCCATTCTATGGAGGGCAGGAAGGAGAGACCAAGACTTGAGGGCACAGTGACCAGGCAGCTCTTGGGGAAGCACAGATTAGAATCCAACCCCCTGTCCCTATGTCCCACCTCCATCTGCAGTGCCTAAATGTGTATGTAAAGGAGGTACCAATCAAGCAATGATTCCAGAGACCCTAGAGGCCAGGTCTCACCGTCAGGAGCCCCCTGGCTGGCCGCTTGTTCTTTTCCTCCAGCTCCTCAATCAGGGTGCTGAACCGGCAGATCTCCCCAGTGGCCAGGGAGTCAAACTCTTCCTGCTGCTTCAAGATGTCCCTGTCTAACCCCTCCAGCTGTGCTAAGAGGGAAGTCTGCTGTTGCTGCAGGAACTGGCTCAGATGTGCAAACTGTGAAATCACCTGTTGCCTCTTGGTGGCCACCTGAGTCTGAGAAGGGAAGATGAGAGCCAAGGAGAACATTTTTACTCTCCCCACATCGAGATCTCCTCCCATCTTTTCCTCCTCTTCCTGTGGCATCTCATCCTTCCTTTCTTCCCTTTCCCTATAAATTCCCACTTCCCTCTTGATCTATACCCACACCTCCCAAGGTTAGGTGGTAAAATCAGAGCCCCCCCACCCCACTCCTGCCTGCTCCTCAGCCCCCATAAGGATGCGGAGCTGTGTTCTTTCTGCTTGTCACTCTATTTCTGGGAGCGACACAGCCCAGCTTTGCCTCCCTATCACCACTGTGCCTTCCAAAAGGGGCTCAGAGAAGACCTCAGAGATGCCTGGCCTCTTGCCCTGCACACTGTACATACCACCAGGCTGTTAGAGGCAGGATCACACTAATTCCTGCACCGATTTGATAAGGAAATGAACTTTAATCTCCATTTTACAGGTGAGTAAGTCAAAGTTAAGAGAATTGATGGAAGAAATAATATCAAAGACAGGATTCAGATTCAGAGACCTTCAAGTCTCTGCTCTGTGGGCCTTAGACTCTGGAGGAAGGAGCTGGGCCTGGGGAGAGTGGAGACATACCAGGAGCACCTGCATTCTTTTGTTTTCTCTTGATTGGGTTTCTTGAATCTCTTCTCTCTCTTTCCTTAGACACGCGAGACACTTCTGTATTTGTTCCTGGGTAGAAGGAACATGAAATATTAAGATGCAAAAAGTAACTGTAAATGGATGTCACTCCCTTCTATGTGTGGCAGCAAAGTGCCCTGGGGATGAGGTGAATCCCAGCACCTTGAGAGATTCAGGGTCTTCATTCTTGTTCTGATTTTGAGGCTGGATCTCATGTAGTCCAGGCTTACCTCAAACTCAGGATCTTCTTGCCTCAGTTTTCCAGACAGTAGGATCATAGGTAAGCACCAGCAGACCTGGCCTTGAGTCTTATTACTCTTTCTTTGTGTCCTAGAGGTTTTGACCAGGGTTTCCCCCATTCTCATGTACCATCAAAGGTCATGACTTTGCTTCTCCTTTGAGACCTTCTCTGGGTTAAACAGCTACCTACTTTTGCATCTGTCAAGTATTACCTATGATCTGAGCTCCACATGTTATTAGCTGAAACTGAAATGATGTCACCCAGAAGAAATACATGCAAACAACATCTCCCCTTTTTACTAGAATCAATAGTCTAGAAATGATACACAAGGTGAGAAGAAATTTAGATGCAAAAATAATTGATGCATAGTTTTATAAATTGTTCTAGAACAGAGTTAGGAACAGGCAAACACATAAATATCTATGTGTGTTTGTTTAGAGATACATACGGACAAGCTGGGGATGTAGCCCAGTTATTAGAGTGCTTGCTTAGCAAGCAAGAAGCCCTAGACTCCTAACCATGCATCAAACGAGTGTGGCAGCACATGCCTTTCTGAATGAATGAACCATCCAGCATCCAGGGGGTAGAAGAATCAGAAATTCAAGGTCATCCTAGGCTATATAATTAGTCTGAGGTAAGTTAGTCTCACTATCAAAAGATCACTAATAAATTGCTACATCATACATACAAATACCCGCTCATAACAAAATATGGTATAAAAGCAACTAAAACCAGCAATGTACTCACTTAATGAAAAATAAAAGTATATGCCACAAATATTCACCCAATCAGCTCATTCACAACAGGAACATTCAGTTACATGCTTCAAACAGAACACACTCAGACCATCCCTCCACAAATAAGGCGTTCACTCTTGTAAATAAACAAGCACTGTCGGGCTGGTGAGATGGCTCAGCGGGTAAGAGCACCCGACTGCTCTTCCTGAAGGTCCTGAGTTCAAATCCCAGCAACCACATGGTGGCTCACAACCACCCCGTAAGAAGATCAGACTCCCCCTTCCGGAGTGTCTGAAGACAGCTACAGTGTACTTATATAAATAAATAAATCTTTAAAAAAAAAAAAAAAAAACAAGCACTGTCATTCCCTAAAATATAAACTTCAAGCACACTTAACTGATACAGGACACACACACGTTTGATGGTTCATTCATTCAGAAAGGATTTACTATGGTCCACAAGGAAACAACACAGAACTCTTAATTATAACCTCGTGCTTCTCTGTGTTTCAGTATGTGCCTGGGTGATCAAATAAGGTGAAAAAATTTTGGAGTCAGGATACTCCTTCCAGTGCAGAATCCACACCACCTTTCTTTCTTTCTTTCTTTCTTTCTTTCTTTCTTTCTTTCTTTCTTTCTTTCTTTCTTTTTTTTTTTTTGGTTTTTGGTTTTTCAAGACAGGGTTTCTCTGTATAGCCCTGGCTGTCCTGGAACTCACTTTGTAGACCAGGGTTGCCTCAAACTCAAAAATCCGCCTGCCTCTGCCTCCCAAGTGCTGGGATTAAAGGCCTGCACCACCAGGCCTGGCTGCACACCACCTTTCTACTTCCCTTAGTCCAATCCAGCTCCCCAAGGGTGCCCCAGAGCCCCTTCCTACCCTGTAGGAATCCTCTCCTACCCTGTAGGGACCTGCTGCGTCCTCCAGGAAGCGCACAGTGTGAGCCCCATGCTGTCCGGTCTCGCGGCATACCACACACAACTGTGCCTCATCCTCCTCGCAGAAGAAATAGATTTTCTCCCCGTGTTCTGGACAGGCATCCTCCACCTCCAGGCCTCGCGTGGACGCCAGTTGAAGGCGCTCGATGTTCTCCACCACATTGGCCAGCTGCCAGTTGGGCCGGAAGCTCCCTGGGCGGAAGGGCTCTTTGCAGAGCGGGCAGCTGAGGGACTCCTCCGATTCTGGACCTGGGATCTCGCAGTAGCGAGTGAGGCAGCCACGACAGAAGTTGTGGCCACAGTCAATGGTGACTGGCTCCCTCAGGGTGCCTTGGCAGATGGGGCAGTTGACCTCATCTGCCAGGCTAGTCACAGAAGGAGCTGAGGCCATGTCAATCCTACCAGGCCTTCTGACCCTAAAAGTCACCGTCTCTGCTCACCCTCCACACCCACATCAGGCCTGAACACCAACATAGTCACACACACTAGGACAAGGGGCTCAGTTACATCTCTGGTACCAGAGCCCCTTGTCCTGTTCTCCCAGGAGCAGACATACTCCTGCCAACAACATAGGTGAAGAAATAGAGGAGGAAGGCCCAGGGTCTCAAAGCACCATAGTTAACTCTCTGGACCAGTTCCCATGGCCTGTAGCCCGCTGCGCCTTTCTGTCCACCCAAAGCTGCTCACAGTCTCTCAGCAGACCACTGTTGGAAAAGATCTTTCCTTCAGGGGCAGGGAGGAGCCTGACTCACAGCAGACTGCTGCCACCCCAGCTCTTAAACATAGCCACCTGTCTCCAGGGAGATTGGAGGTATCAGCCAGTACAAGGCTAGTGGTCAGGGGCGTGTGGGGACTCAGATAAGGCTCTTGAGCTGGGGTGTGCACAGCACAGGGAACTGTGGTGATGCCTCCATGGGCCTATGACAGGCTTTAAAAGAGGGCTGAGAGAAAAAAAACCCGCATGAGGGAGGAAAAATAGAGCCAGTATTATTTATTTATTTATTTATTTATTACCATGACTACATATCTCCCACTGATAGAAGGGAGCACTTTAAACCGTTTATTTATTCCACCTTGGCTCTATCACATCCTGCTATTTGGACCTCCACTTTGCAAGCTTCTCCAGGTCCCCTCCACTCACCCAAGGGGAACCAACAGAGTGCAGGTGACTGATCTATCAGCAAGTCAAAGCTATGTGTCTTCCAGGAGATGCAGTCTACCAGAAACCCAAAGGACAACCAGACATGGTGGCACATGCCTGTGATCTCAGCACCTGTTATCCAGAGATGGGAGAATCAGGAGTTCAAGACCAGCCTCTGCTTGCATAGCAGCTCGGAGGCCAGCCTGAGCTACATGAAATGTGTCTTGAGGGAAAAAAAAAATCAGGGAAAGTCACATATATACAATGTAAATGTTTCTGGTTGCCAATATGAGCTGGACCCTGATGGAACAGAATTATAAAGGGACATTATTGGGAAACTGGGTATTTTGAATATTGACAATAAACTCACTAATAAATAGATTGCTAAAGTTCTTTAAATTATGTAGTTTTTATTATTATTGTCTGTATGTGTGCATATGTGTGTGCATGTGAATGTGTGTGCATGTGTGTATGTGCTTGTGTATGTGAGTGCATGTATATTTGTGTATGTGTGTGTGTATTTGTGTATGTGTGTGTGTGTGGGGGGGTGCTTGTATCCTTAGAAATCAAAGGACAACTTTGTGGAGTGAGTTCTTGCCTTCAACCATGTTGGTCCCGGGGACAATTAGAACTCAGGCTTGGCAGCAGTTGCTTTTATCTGACGAGACATCACACCGGCCCATGTTAATTTTTTTAATGACACCATGGTTGTGTGGATGAATTTCTCACTCTGAGGATATATATCTTGTATTTATGGAAGAGAGAGCAGATGGCCCAATTCTTACAAACGTCAAAAATGCACAAAGGCATTCATGCCAGTATTTCTTCACGGTATCAATAAATTTGAATGTTTCTCATAATAAGGGTGAGAAAAATATTACTAGACAAAAAGAGAAAATAAATATTAGAAGTATATTTAAGTTAGTCCAATGTTTCCACAATATTTTTGAGCACAGAGACAGCATGAAATACTAGCAATATATCACATTTCTCTGTAGTGATGTGAAATCTTTTACACAAACAGCACATCTTAGCCAGGGCTGACCACATATAATTAGACAACTGTTCTAAGGATGCATTGTCAAGTGGGAAGATAGGGCAGGAAGAAGAGGTGTGTGAAACATGAAAATAGGTGGAATAAAAAGGCCTGGTGAGCAGGAGGGTCTGGCTTTGTCCACAGGGCAGGAGAATGCCCAGAGACCCTGGCAGCTTGATCTCAGACCCAGTTTTGGGAAGAGCTGGAATCCAAACACCCCAATGCCCCCTTCCCCCTGCCTTGTGGCTGTCAAACTCTCTGATCCTTAGAAATCCTCTTTGCCTTTCAATTTGTATCTCTTTCTCCACATTTGTCCCAATGAGTTGTTATTAAATTGGTTATTCTGGAGTAATTTCTTGTGGTGGTGGTGGTGGTGGTGGTGGTGGTGGTGGTAATGGTGGTGGTGAGTGCATACTGCCAGACAAGAGGAGAGGAACGTGCATTTGGGCTCGAAATTCGAGGTCAGTCTCAACACCACAGGCTGGACTTTGATTCTACTGCCAGCCTCCTAGCCTGAACTATGGCTCTCACCTGCTCAGCGCGACAGGAAGCGGCTCCTCCCCAAAGGCCTCACCCCTCTGTAGCCAAGAGATTCCAGGAAACCCCATTTCCAAGTGACCTCATGATGCAATACGCTGCTTCCCCACCCAAGGGACCGAAGGCGACAGGAGTGGAGAGTTAGGTCACCTGCCTGCCCCTGGGAAACGCTGGGTAGTCAAGACGCCCTGGAGTTTGGACCTGCTTATTTGCCGGGTTCTGGGAGTGGCAGAGGCATAGCCAGGTGACTTCGCTGAGCTGACATTCCTGCCTTTCTTTCAGCCTCGGATTCCTTCGCTTCTGTGACAGTGACGCACTTAAAAGTGACTCAGTTTCAGGGAAAGGAAATTGGAGTGGACCGAGTCAGAAGACTGTGGACAGGCAGGGGAAGGCACGGCACGGTGATGCCCTCAACCCGGTCCCTGCGGGGACTCCACCAAGTAGCCTGTCCTGTCTGCACCCGACCCTTGCAGGACGCGGTGACCACAGCCTGCGGACACACTGTCTGCCTACTCTGCCTCCCGCGCACCCCAATGGGAGCCCAGCTGCTGTGCCCTCTCTGTCAGGGGGCAGAAGAGGAGAAAATCCAGGCCGCTGTGGCCCCGGTGTCCCTAGGTCCCTTGAGCGAGACCTACTGCGAAGAGCACGGAGAGAAGATCTATTTCTTCTGTAAGACAGACGCGGAGCTGCTCTGCGTGTTCTGCAGGGAGGGCCCCGCCCACCAGGCGCACACTGTGGGGTTCCTGGATGAAGCCATCCAACCCTACAGGGTAAGGAGCTGAGGCGCTGCTTCGTGGGGGCAGGATGGTGACCTGACGTGGGTGAGTGAAGGAAAAGGGATAGAGATTTGCTATCTAAAAATCCTCTCAGTCCTCCTCTTTGCTCCTGGTCTCCCGGCGGGCACACACACCTTACCACACAGTTTCTATCTCCATAGTGCCACCCAACTCAATTCTTGCCCTAAATGGTGATACAATGAAGGTCAAGGATTAGGACTCTGTCAGTTTGAATCTCTCAGCCTCAGTGGTGTGTCCACAACATAGCACACAGTGTTTGCCAGTGGGATTATTCGCCCACCCTCTGCTTTCTTCTTTCTGACAGGATCGTCTCAGGAGTCGGTTAGAAGCTCTAAGAGTGGAGAGGGACAAGATAGAAGACAAGAAATGTCAAGAAGACCAGAAGCTCCAGGAGGTTCTGGTAAAGACCACACACACACACCTATGGCTGTCTGTTCCTTTGTTCTAGTTTGTTTAGGTACAGAGTCTCATGTAGCTCAAATTGGCCTCAAAGTCACGACTTAGCTGATCCTATTTTCTCTGCCCCCCCCCCCGCGCCCCCTGGCCTTACAGGCATGTGCCACCATCCTAACATGTTGGGTAGATAGCTCAGTATGAACAGTGGTTGCATAGAATACATGGAGCTCTACATTCAATACTCAGCACTGAATAGACATATTCTATAATTCCAGCACTTGGGAATTGGAGCTAGGAGAGTCAAAAGCTTAATGGCATCTTTGACTTCATTGTGAATTGAGTTTGAGGCCAGCCTAGAATGCATAAGATCTGGACATATATCTCAAGAAAAGAAATAAATTAGAACAGTTATTCATGAGTTTAAAGAAGATAGAGTAGTTAGTTTTGTGTGGTTAGTTTTGTTGTTGTTTTTTGTTTGTTTGCCAAATTGACTCAAACAAGGGTCAGGTCAAATCTGGGGAGAGGGAACTGTTCCAAAATGAGGAATTGAAGACCAAAATCAGCTTAGAAAAACATTTCTTTCAGATTGGCTGTATGTGGTAAGTCTGTGAGACACCTTCTTGATTATTGATTTGGGAGCATCCCGCCTACATTGGGTCTGTGGTCCTGACTATATAAGAAAGCAGGCTGAGCATGGCATGGAGAACACACTGTTTCTTCACAGCCTCTGCCTCTAGGTTCCTGTTTGAGTTCCTGCTCTGGGTTCTCTCAATGATGCACTGAGACGTGAAAGCATAAAATGAAATAAACCTTTTCCTCCTCAACTTGGTTTTTGTCAATGTTTTATCATAGCAATAGAGAAGAAAACTAAAACAGTAGGATATTATAGCTATGAAAGGATTTTATTTTAAGTATGACTCTAAAGAGTTCCATATGATATTGTTACAATCCCTGACTAAGACAACAGCACAGATGTCGTCATCTGCAAGTTTATCTTGAGATCTCTTTCTACCATTGTGTTATTTAAAGAAATGAGTCCTGCAATGGCTTACTCCTTTCTCTTAATCCGTAAGTACACAGATGATCCTTATGGGAGCCTGTTCTGAGCCTCCCTCTCCTCCACCTCTGATATCCTCACAGATGCAGGTTGAAAGCAGGAAGCATCAGGTAGAAGCTGCTTTTGAAAGGCTGAAGCGGGAGCTTGTGGATCAGAGATGCCTCCTGCTGAACAGGCTGGAGGAACTAGAACAGCGGATCCGTAAGGAGAGGGAAGAGTACATCAGGAAAGTCTCCCAGGAGGTCGACAGGCTGAGTATCCAGGTTGAGGAGCTGGAGGAGAAGTGTCAGCAACCAGCAAGTGAGCTTCTGCATGTAAGAGACTCCACAATCCTACCACCTAGCACGACAGACAGCAGAGGGTTAAACAGGAAGCAGGTGCTGGGAAAGTGATAGGGATTACCTCAATTGAAAAGGTGTGTGTGGGGGAGGGAGGGTCTGCTTTTTATGGCTCAAAAGACTAGAGAACTTCCCAAAGCATGCACGAAGATTATGCAAAGATGACCATCATCAGACCATCTTGGGTTTGGTGTCATCAGCTCTTCCAACTTTGTCACTTGGGTGACTCTCTTAGTTTTTCTAAGCATAGTATGATTTTTTTCATTGAGTGGTAAGCCATGTAAGGAATAACCCATGTGTGGTGCTGAGCATGGTCCTTGATACACAGGAAGAGCACCATCAATAGCCTTGTGTGGTTACCACAATCCTGCCCCATATCGGTGCCAACTTAGAACTCAGACTGGTCTCTGCTTTCTACCATTTCTTAATCACTTGGGGGGGGGAGGGGGAAGGGCAGAACAACCAGAGCAAAGGAACTGGTTGGCTGCAGAGTCCTATCTACTTTGGTCAGGAAACAAGAAGAGAGCAGTGAAATACACACTGATTAAGAGGCTCCAGCACTCTGGGTAGGAGTTTTTAGCTGATGTTAAGACAGAAAGATCTGGAGTCCCTGATGGGAAAGGCCATGTGGAAATTAAGTACATATTTTTGTGTTTCTTTTGTAGGATGCCAGACTCAATCAGAGCAGGTAAGGCCCTCCCCAGTTCTGCCTCCTTTATGTGCATCTTATGACACAGCAATCCATCTGGATGGTTCCAGAAAACACTGATGGATAGATACACAGGTCACTCTCTCTCTCTCTTACTATCAGCTCGAACTCAGTAAAACGATGAGATAAAACTGGACACTGTGGCTCATGCCTTTAGTCCCAGCACTTGGGAAACTAAGGGCAGACAGTTCACTATATGTTTGAGGCAAGACTGGGCTACAGAGTGAGAGCCTATTTCAAAATAAACAACTAAATAATAAAAATAAATTTACTGGTTTTGGTTGACCAACACCAATTCCGTTGGTTTTTGAGATGTACTTTTGACCCTCAAAGCAAAGTTACATGGGTTTAGAATGATCCAGAATTTTTTAAAAAAATTATTTGTATTTTATGTTTATGGGTGTTTTGCTAACAAATATGTTTGTGCACCATATGTATGGCTGGTGCCAGAGGAAAACAGAGGAGGCAGGAAGATGCCCTGGAACTGGAATTACAGATGGTTGTGAGCCACCATGTAGATACTGGGTACTGAATTGTGGTGTTTGACATGACCAGTTCCCAGAAGTATCTTTAATCTATGAAATATATTAGTATTTTAGTATCTGAAAATAATAAAGCCATTTAAAAGTGTCTCCAAACATGTTTCTCTGACGAGCGAGTGTTAGGATTTAAGTCAAGAAGGATGTGGTGGGTCTTGTGTGATAGAGCAGCTGAGAGAGAAGGACCTATGCAAAGTCACAGCCAGAGTAATGAGGACCACAAAGGGACCAGAATCTCCCTCTTCTCAGCAATTTTCCCATTGTAAAAACCAGCACACAGATAGAAAGAAAACAGTGCAGGGCTGTTTCTCCATTTCTCTCTAGAGGTGGAGAGGGGTGATGGCCTCTGCCCCTTTCTGCTGGAACAGACTCAAGCTCCAGTGCTCGGGAGGAAGTTAAAATTAGCTCCTCCTGTGTCTAATGAAAAGTCCACCTCTTTGGAAATCATCCTTACCTACATGATGGATGGTAAATAAATTATACCGAGTCTAATTTTTATAGCAGATACTAAGATCATCCTTCAGTCCATCTTTTCCCTGTGTCTCCCAAGTATTACTTTTGAAGGCTGGAGGGATGGCTCAACATGATTAAAAACTGATTGTAGCGTTTCCAGAAGAGTGCAGTTGGGATTCCTAGCTCCCAGATGAAGCAGCTCACAACAAACTCTAAGGCATCTGAAACACTCCTCTGACCTCTTACGGAAGCCACACACTCAAACACACACATAGATAAAATGCACATAGATAAAATGAAGTTATTTTATTTTTGGAATTTAAGTTTGACTTCCAACTTGTCTGCAGGTACGAGCTGAAGACTTTTGTGAGCCCAGAGGCCATTTCCTCTGATCTTGTCGAGAAGATCCGAAACCTCCACAGGAAAATACTTAGCCTCCCAAAGATGATGAGGACATTTTCAGGTAAAGGGGTTCAGGATCCCATTAGGTGTTCTTCCTTCCACCTGTCTCCATCTTTCCTCAACTTCAATACCTAGTTCATAACCATCAAGCATAGTAGCACATGCCTGTAATGCCAACACCAGGGAGACTGAGGCAGGAGGATCTTAAGTTTCAGGCCAGCTTGGACGACATAGTGAAACCCAAACAAAAATAAGCAGACGGCTTGGGTTAAGCATCTTCTCTCCTCATACCTTCCCACAAGACCTCACTCTACTTAGGGGGCAGTTCCCCAGATTGTGGTCTCCTCTGTCCAAGGACAGAGGCACTAGAGTGGGAGTCCAGGAAGGTGAGGCACACTTCTCTTGTATCCCTGTCCTCACGCTCTAGCCAGCACACCCTCCCCTTGGGAGTATCTGTAGGAGATATTAAGTCTCACAGATCTTTGTTTCTGCTTTCTTCAGAAAACTTGATGCAGCATCTGGAGACAGATTCAGGTAATCAGCAAGGACTCTGGGGGTCGGGGTTTCCCCTGATATCCATTCTACCCATGGCCACAAAAGGCAATGAGATGTGCTTACCTGAACCCTGATTGCTTGGGGTCTTGGGTCGTCTATTAACCCTTTTCTCCCCACCATCACTCCTACACTATAAATCCATTTGAGCATTTAATGAATGTATATAAGGAGCTCCGCACAGTACCTGACATACAGTGACTGGTAAATATTCTCAGTTACATGTAGAATTCATCCATAATATGTATTAAGCCCCTGAGCTTTGTCTAGAATTATGCTAGATTCTCTGTAATTTGAACAAATATTGTCTATTAAAAACCTAGCATTTGTTGGGCATGGTGGCACACACAGATACAACCCCAGCACTTGAGTGATAGAGGCAATCAGACTTCCACAAGTTTGAGGTCAGCCTGGGCTAGAGTGAGTTTCAGGCCAGCCTCAGCTACAAAGACCCTTTCTGGGGGGCAGGATGTAGGGAGGGGCTGGATTCTAAGGATGTATTAATAGCTTCCTGCTAGAGCTTGCTTGCCTACCTCATAAAGGTCTAGTGCCATAAAACAGGGACCAGTGGAGGAAAGAACAAAAATATTTACTTTCAAATTGGAGCTTAATCATTCCCACAAGCACTTGCCTGTTCTTATATTGATCCCTACTTCTCTAATGTACTGTAGAAACTTTACCTACACACCTGGTTAAAATGCAGGCTCTTGTTTAGGTAGTCTAGGGCAGGGGCCAAGATTTTGTGTTTTTTAACAGGCTCCTAGGTACTGTGCTGCTGCTGTTCCGGCCACTTCACTTTAAGAAACAAATCCTCAGACACAGCTGCCACTTCTGTCCTCCAGAAACAGAAGCCTAGGAAGCAGGTAGCCTGGACGGATGCCACTCCATCCTGAAGCGGGGGGGAGAGGGGTCACTCTGGACCCACAGACCACAACCCCAAGTTCAGTCCTCTCTGTAACCGCCACTTGAGTGGCGGCTGCATCATGAGAATGGTCCCCGAAGTGTCCAAGGTGAGGGGACAGCAGAACCTGGACATTGAGGACATCGAGTGTCTGGGCCATAATATTTTTGCTCCAACTGGCCAGCACCCATCTGCCATGCAAAAGGAAACGCAGCTGTCCTGCACAGTGTATGTGACCAGGTGTGGTAGAGACCTTGCAAATGTCCCACACCAAGGCCTCAATCCCCATTGTTTTCTAATCCTATCCCACCTGGAAAGTAAGTTCCTGCCTGCCTTTGAAAGACTGAGGTGGAGCCAGGGAAATGTGGCAGACACACCAGCACCCTAGAACCCAGCTCTGTCCCTAGCATTCAAAACTGAGGTTGGAACTTAGGGTCTGGGAATCTCGTGTTGCAGCTCCTTTCAATCCTGTTCCTGGGCCTGGTGATCTCTCTGAATGGAGAGCCAGAAGACAGGAAGACACTGCCCTAAACACCAGCAAAGCTATGAGTCAATGGAATTTGGAAGTGAAACAAACAAAAAGCTGTAAAAGCCTCAAAAGCTGTAAAAGCCTCAAAATGACCACTGTAGGGTAACCAGGAATCTGTTTACTTGTACTAATTTATAATGACTTTTGGACACAAAGCTGGAGATGCTAAGGGGCTTCATCAACAACTCTGGATGGACCCCAAAGCCCCTTCAGCTCATTTATCTATGTTTTGAGAGGATGTTTTAATAAACTATGTAACCAAAAGGCCTTTGTGTTTTGTGTCTGTTTATTGTGGCAACTTATAAGGAAGAAGGGCAAGATTCTAGTTTCAATGTTTAAGGCCTCTGAATGATTGGGTGTTAAAGGACTGGTCAGAAGGGTGGAATGACTAGGAGGTGGTGCCTTTGGGTCTCTAGGGTATGTTCTGGAAGGGGACTGTGGGGGCCTGATAAATTCTGTTTCCTGGCTAATGAGATGTGTGACTGTGTTCTGTCAAGCACGCCTGCCAGTATAGGTTACCATGACAGAAGCCAAAAGCATAGAGACCGATGATCATGGACTGCACCTTCAGAACCATGAGCCTACACAAACCTTTTTCTAGGTTGCCCTAGGTATTTTAAAAATTTTTTACCCCTCCTAAGTGTAACAGTATGAGCCTTTAAATCTCGCCCAGTGAGTGTGAGGCCGGCCATGTCTACATAGTGAGATCCTATCCAGTCATTTAATTGTATGTATGTATGTATGTATGTATACATGTATGTGGTTCATATGTGCTAGTACAAGGAGTAAGGATACAGGTAAGGCTCCCAAACCCATCTGTAAAACAGAAACAGGCCACTGAGAAATATCATGAGGCAGAGAGCCCCAAGGGAATTCTGAAAATCAGGAGTTTAAGGCAGTAGAACAATTCTGACATTCTGAAGGAAAAACAATTTTGAAGAATCCCTTAAGTGTATGAGTGAGATAAACATTTCCAGATACTGAAGGCTTTAAAAATTCAACTTCCAAACTCACCTCAGAAGTTATTAAATGTGTGACAAAACCACAGTTAAGTTAGGAGAGGAGACACAGGGTCCAGAAATAGGATCAGGGATTGGGATGCCACCTGGGGGAGTGCTTGCCTAGGATGCAAGAAACCCTGGGTCCAGTCTCCAGCACTGTATAAACCAGGCATAGGCTGGGCAGTGATGGTGCATGCATGACTTTAATCCCAGCACTTGGGAGGCAGAGGCAGGCGGATTTCTGAGTTCAAGGTCAGCCTGGTCTACAGAGTGAGTTCCAGGACAGCCAGTGCTATACAGAGAAGTCTCGAAAAACAAAACAAATTCCAAACCCCCCAAACCAAAACCAAACAGGCATAGTGGTACCTACCTGAAATCTCAGACCTTAGAAGGTAGAGACAGGAAGCTTAAGGTCATCTTTAGCTACATGAGACTTAGGCTAGCTCGGATACAGGCCTCAGAGGGAAAAGA
Source organism: Mus pahari (assembly GCF_900095145.1). Classification (NCBI taxonomy): domain Eukaryota; kingdom Metazoa; phylum Chordata; class Mammalia; order Rodentia; family Muridae; genus Mus; species Mus pahari. The sequence goes on along the minus strand of NC_034607.1, from coordinate 4,840,457 downwards.
TCCAGAACCCGTTGTTTAATGCCCAAAGGGAATTTAAAAGCTGTCCACAAAGAGATCAATCAATGGCTCAGGTTCAAGTTCACTCCAGTAGGCATCAAGATAAAAATAGAGACAGCACCAGATGACTGTCTTGAAATTTCTGACCACTCAGAAGAATGTGTAGTTTATTTAGTAATAAAACCACAGGAAACGATGTAAAGGAGAAAGGAGAGAAGATGATTAACTCTAAAACAAAGAGTGGTGAGGGAGCCACTGTGTAGGTACTAGTGACTCAGGCAGCATGTGATGCATATGAAGTGTTCAGTCTCGAGACGCTGTGGTGACTCTGAGGCCACCAAGATCCAGTGTCTGGGAACAGTCTGTCAAGAGCCAAGAGGAGCTAACACTTGCACAGGCAGAAGAAATCTGGAATGTTTAAGGATAAACAGGGGCTCGTGTTCAACTATGGGCACCAGCTGGGTCAGCAGGGCAATACTGCAGGCCCTTTCTCCATAGTAAGACCTAGGGCAGAGGTTCTCTAGATTCCTCATGGCCCACTCTCCCCTTCCCCAATCCATCTCCTAGGAAAGTGAATCTGGACACTCCATAGTGTCAGCAATGAGGTCTTAACCTCCTGGTCAAGAGCAAGATGCTCGGGTAGTTTTAAAAACTCCCTTCACAAGGACTACTTTGCAGAGGTAATTTATTGATCACAGTCACTATCTGAGTCATAGTACCTAGATGCTTTCTGAGACACAGATGTCCCTGGGGAGTCCTACCTACTAAGGTCTGGGTTTGAGGCTAGAAGCTTTGGTAGCCACGCTAGGAGATGATTCTACCAGCACTCCAGGACACAAACTTACACGGTCTTGGAAACTTCAGTGGGTCTTGACTATATCCATTCTTGCATCTTTGCATATTTAAATCTTGTGGGATAAGGAAAATTGATTTTAAGACGCCAGGTAAGGTAGGCAACAGAGTAGTTTTGGGCAAGGGAACCTCAACTTTGAGGACAGCAAAACAGCTTCAGATGTGATTGAAAGTCTACCTGTGGGCACTGGCTAACAACTGAACCAGAAAATGCTGCTGCCAAGGCCCTGCTCAACAGAGAACACAGGGACAAGACAAATGGGTGTTCAAGAAAGAGGGAGTCATTTGGTCTTCAGAGCAGGAAACCTCAGAGGAAATGAGAAGCTGAATAAGATATATGAATAGGGCGACAGTGTTGGAGACTTTGGCCAATGGCAGTGGGGAGATGGGTGGCAATGGATGTGATGTCCCCCTCTCTCCTCCTCCTAGTGCTCTGGCCAGGAACCTTCCTCCATTACATAGTTTTGGGATCCCAGAGGAGGGAAGTTTCCATGGGTGTGGGATCCAGGTAATCTTTCTTCATCTCAGAGTCCTGGAATCTCAGAGAAGTAAAGTTTCTGTAGGGTGACCCAGGTGGGTTCTGGAGTTCAGGGTCTCAGCAGAAGGCGTGTTCCTGGCCACTTGAGCCACAGGAAGGGAACCAGGCGCCGGGTGAAGGTGGTCGTGAAGGTATAGATGAGTTCCTGGGACTCTGCATTGGTGAATGTCACAGTGCCCCCTTCATAATCCAGGGCAATGCCCACTCTCCGGGGCCGCAGCACTGGGAAGAGCTGGGCCTCTGGGCTCGTGTTGGCCCAGATACCTGAGGGGGAGAGCCGAAGGGCCCACACACCATCCTCTGGCCGCAGGGAGAGGTCCCCTTTCCTCTTCACAGAGTCTTTGGCCACTCCGACCATGCAACTTTCCTGAACTTCCTCCTCTTCTTCCTCTTCCTCCTCTTCCTCTTCCCCCAGTGATTCGTCTTCTTCATCTGTTTCCCAGTCTTCATATCCATCCCCATAGCCAACCTCCTCGTCTTCTTCCTCCTCTTCCCCTTCTTCTTCCTCCTCCCCCTCTTCTTCATCCTCCGACCAGCCTTCTCTCTCCAACTCTACTTCCCAGTATACTTTTCCCCAGGTAAAGCCCTTACTGCCCAACACTCCTGGCTCACAGTCAAACTGCTGGGGGAGCAGGCAGTCACTCTGGTACTGGCCGGTATAGGTCACGCACTTCCAGTCCTCTGAAAGCTGTAGGTATCCACTGGCTGACTGTGGGTCCAGGGTGACGCTTACTATGGGACAAGGGAGGAAGTAACAGTGTCAGTGGTGGGCTGGGAAGGAGTGACTAGTCTTCATAGTATCTGCCTCAGTGCGCAGTTCTATATACTACTGAGTACTCTTTATATCATGGTCTCTGTGAACTGTGTCCCTGAGGTACTTGGTACATACAGCATAGGTCTGGGCAGGATGATCTCTGGCCTCGGGCTGTTTGTTCTCATAAAGTCTTATAAGAAGGACTTTATGGTGTGTGACCTGTGACCTCAAAGGCTCAGTAATACTACAGACTACACGGGAGACTGATCTGAAATAATGCAGCAGGGTGAGGCCACCTGTGGGCAATTCCAGTGAGGATTCCACAGGGTAAAATGGGAACAACCTTCTGTTCACTTACCTGTCTTATACTCCAAGTCTCTCAGCAGCTTGCCTATGGAGGAAAAAAAAAAAAAAGATAGAAATGACTTACAGACCCAGAGAATTCATTTCTTACTTGGAACAGGGCTCTACTGGCGATCCCAAGGATAAAAGATACAGAAGCCAGAGCTCCTTGGAAGGCTGAGATGGGAGGATATGGTGGGGAGAAGCCAAGGAAACCTCCCAGTGTGGCCGAGCCTGACCTCCGATCTGGGGCTTTTCCCAATGCTTACCCTGGAACTGCCTCAGGCCTCGCTGCAGAGAAAGAAGTTTATCTGAGAATTCTCCTGCCTTTCTTTTAACCATGTGAGGGATGGCTTTCCCAATCCAGAACTTCTTCCGTGGGTACCTGAAAGAGTGACAGACACAAACACCTGTCACTTGGCTCTTCTTGCTTTTCTGCCAGTGTTCATGACAATTACAAGGTAAGCAGGAAAGGTCTGATTATCCCTAACCAAGGACAGAAAAACTGGCAAAGACACCTCGTGAACCAGGATATAAGACTGCCAGCAGATTTCACAAGTTAGCGGACTCTCTGCCAAGTCAGGGTTTTACTCTCTTGCTGTGTTCAGGTGAAGACCGGGAGCCCAGTTGGACTTTGGAGATCGTGTTGGGAGACAGCAACCTCTAATCACCAAAGATTGCCTTCTTTCTTAAAAGGCATGGGATGAAGCAAGGGCTGCTGTGCCGTTGGCACTCTACACTCCTACTACTACATGGACCATAGCCATAGAAGTAGGAGGAAAGAAGAATGATGAAGATGAGCAAATGAACTCTTACTTGTTGGCAAAGTCCTTGGTGTCCTGCAAGGGAAGAAAACACAGGCACCAAAGTGAATTAAGTAAAACTGCATCTACACAATCAGTACCATGCAACAGGCAGGCACACACTGTGACTACAGTTAGTACCATATTAACAGGCAGGCACGCCCTGCATCTATGGTCAATACTACATAACAGGCAGTCTACACACAGTCTACACAGTCATTACCATATTAATAGGCAGGCACATTCTGTATCTGTAGTTAGTACCATATTAACAGGCAGGCACACACAGTCTACACAGTCAGTACCATATAAGAGGCAGGTACACACTGAGTCTACACAATTAGTACCATGTAACAGACAGGCACACAAAAGCAAACAAAGCACTCATGGCTCCCTCCCTTAGGGAATTGACAGTCTAGTAGAACATTAAATAAAATAAAAAACAACGGGCTAGAGAGATGGCTCAGTGGTTAAGAGCACTGGCTGTTCTTCCAGGGGACCCAGGTTTTATTACAGGCACCCACATGGCAGTTCACTACCATCTATCTATAACCCTGGTTCCAGGAAACCCAGTGCCACCCTCTGGCTTCCAAAGGCACCAGCATGCAAGTGGTGTACAGATGTACATTCAGGGAGAAACAGCCATACATATAAAATAAACAACATAATTAATATAAGGTCAGAAATGACCAGAGGTGGCACTTAATGTCCAAGGAAACACTTAAGTTCAGGTTTGAAGAAAGAGAAAGCCCTAGCTGGTATAGATGAGTAAGCACTGGGGAAGGGCTTAGAGAGGAGTCAGGGCCAACTCATACCAGGCAGGACAGGGGAACAGTGATTTTTATTCCACACACAGTGAAATAAAAAGCAAGTATTCCCCAGTACCCACCCTTACTCCCCACTATTTAAACATTTGTGTGTGCATATGTGTGGTACACCATAATGTATGTGGAGATCAAAGGACAACTTTCCCCTTCTTTATACTAAACTACCTAAGCTCTGGTCTGACATGCAACTAGTCAAGAAATTACATTTCCCACACTCCCTACAACCGAGTCTGGTCACGTGACCAAATTACAATGGGACGCAGGGGGGAAAAAAAACCCCAAGACTTCTCAGTCTTGTTCTTAAAAAAAAAAAATTGCTTTCTAGTTCCTTTCTCCTCATTGGCTGATGTTTGAACACAGTGATGAGCCCAACTCAAAGTGCATGGAAGAGAACAATATTCCCAAGACTAGATAGCCAGCTAGAAATAAGCCNGCTCCTGGATGACCTCGAGATCCTCTCCTCTGAACTGCTGCAAAGATAGAAAGGAACTTCTGCTCTGTATGAACTACTAAACTCTAAAGCTGCAACTAGCTGCAACCCAGTCACTTAGCTGCTCCTTGGGGAATGGTGGCAGGAGGCAATAGGAACAGGGGAGGTCATCCTCCAGGTCACTTGTGGACCAGGGATATGGAAATGGCAGCAGGGGGCACAAGAGAGAACCNGAGCATCCCATGACTGCTTTGAAGTAAGGATGACCAATGAAAGAACCCTTGTGCAGGAGGAAGACAGTGGTNCTGTCTGCATGAGAGGAAGGCAAGTGCCAAGGTCAGAGAGGGCGGGAGCATCTTGTGAGAGGATTCTTTGNAGAGTCTGAAACCTCCACAGTTCTGTGTTGACCCATTTGCTGCTTTTTTAAAATCATTCCACAAACCTTTGCTCAGTGATTCCTTGTGCCAGGCAGGGACAGGTCTAAAAGCTAGAGGTAGTAATAAAAAAAGAAGAAAAATCCCTACCTGTGTAGAGCAGACATCCTAGNAGAGGGAAGCAGACAAGAGAGTAAAAAAATCAATATGAAAATGATTGCTATCACCACAGCATGTTAGTAAGTGATGGGCACTACAGAAGTCCTTAGGGGGAACGGGGTTGGGGAAGAGGGCATGCTGGCTTCTCAGACATGTACAATTTGGAAAGCAAACACAAGTGTCAAACCATGGCTGTTAAGGACTGTTCCAGAAGCTTCAGGGGCTTCGCTCCAGGGAAACCTGAATACAGACAAAATCTGCTAATGCCAGCATTCTGTGTAGTGGTTTTAAGTGGATTTCTCTCCTCAGAACTCCGTATCATGGCAGCTTCAGGGTCAGAGCTCTCGGGCACAGACAGGGGCCTCTGTATAGAAGCTACTCCCAGGGTTGATCAGGGGACAGACACACTGCTAACAAACCCTGGCACTCTCAGCTGCTCCACTCACAACTCACATGAACACATGGAAGGGTTGGCTGCTGGGAAAGTCTCATGTGCCCCTTAAGGGGAAGAAAGAAATGGGGTGAGGGAGAGGAGACAAGTGACCCAGAGGATGATAAAAAAAAAAATCTACAGAAGAGGCAATGTCTGGAGCTAAGGAGGGGACCCCCGAGGGACACTGGACAAGAGAGAAGAGTGCAAAGCCTGGGNGTAGGCACCAGCTTTGAGTTGGACCTCATTTCTAATCTGCCCCAGGGTGCCTCTTACANGTGGCTCAATCTGCTGCAAAGAGAGGCCTCCTGATGATGCAGCCCATGCTTGGGACTAGCACAGACATCTCTTCTCTCCTGGCTATCANTGTGCCCTGCCACTGGTCTGGAACCCCTAGAGACCATTTGTGTCCTCTGATGGCAGCAAGGTTCATTTCTGACCTAAAACCAGGCGGTCAGAGGAAACCAGCATATATGGCCCTTCTCCTGGTTTATGTGGAGGGAAGGTCCAGCCCTCCCCTTCTTGGTAGAATGCTAAGGGTGAAGAGGCTTGTCCCTGGAACAGCCTGCTCTCACTTTGTGTCCTGAGGCACCCCTCAGTCACTCTTCTCCAAGTTGATGATGCTCTCTGGTCCAGAGGAAACCTCTCATCTATCTATCTATCTTCACTTGCCTTCCATGCACCGTGGATCCTGACAGCCACAGNTCAGCCCATCTCCAGAACCATATAAGGCACCTATCAATTAAGCGCCTGCCTTAGTCAGGCATGGGGGTGCACATCTATAACCCCAGCACTCAGAAGGTTGACACAGGAATAACTTTAATTTGAGGACAGATGGGATGACACAGTAAGACTGTCTCAAAAACAACAAATATCTGCTTTGTTCCCTAGAGGGCTCAATGGAGGTCTCATGCCCAGGAGGACAGCAACAAAGACCTTCAGTTCTACGGCACTTTAAACATTTCTAGATACTTTTTGTAGACGATGATTATTTTTCTAAAGCAATGCCATGTCAGTGTCTAAGCTCATATGGACTCTGGGGTAAACAAGGAGGGTAAGACATACCAACTGTACTGGTTAGTTTTGTGTCAACTTGACACAGCTGGAGTTATCACAGAGAAAGGAGCTCTAGTTTGGGAAATGCCTCCATGAGATCCAGCTGTGGGGCATTTTCTCAATTAGTGATCAAGGGGGGAGAGGCCCCTTGTGGGTGGGACCATCTCTGGGCTGGTAGTTTTGGGTTCTATAAGAGAGCAGGATGAGCAAGTCAGTAAAGAACATCCCTCCATTGCCTCTGCATCAGCTCCTGCTCCCTGACCTGCTTGCGTTCCAGTCCTGACTTCTTTCGGTGATGATCAGCAATGTGGAAATGTAAGCCAAATAAACCCTTTCCTCCCCAACTTGCTTCTTGTTCATGATGTTTGTACAGGATTAGAAACCCTGACTAAGACACCCATGTTTTACACAGTAAAACTGGGAGCCTAGGAGGAAGAATTTCTTCAAAGACCATATAAAAGTGNTACCTGTCTCCCACTTGGGCCCAGATGACTCTTACCTGCATCAGCTCTGCAGCTGGCTGTCGTGCCTTGCCCTCCAGCTCAGAGATGACCAGAGTTAACCGGTCAAGCTCACTGACGCCCCGGGTCTTGAACTTCTCCCTGCCCTCGGTGAGGAGCTGCTCCAGGGTGGCCAGCTGGTCTAGCAGGTGCTGCTCCCGCTTCTTTAGAAACTGGTGGCCCTGCTTAAATTCTGCCACAATGTACTGCCTCTGCTCCTGCAGTTTTGTCTGTAAGGTAGGGGACAGGGTGCTTGTGTGTGATACCTCTAGGAACTGTGATACCCGCTCAATCCTCTGGGGACTCTTGCTTGTGAATCCTAGTCCTTTGGTAGGAGTTGTCCCTGGGATGCTCCTGCTCCACCCTCTTCTCCTTGAGACTTGTCTAAGAGTCTATTCCCTTCACTGTCCTTAAAGCTGACTCTGCCTGACTGCTCTGTCACCATCTGTTCTAGGTGACCAGTAAGTCCTGGGACAATGAAAGGGAGCCTGTGTAGCCCATTACTGACATAATGCACCCTTCTCAATGATAATATGAGCTGTCTCTTTCAGGGAGCTCTGTTTGAGGGATAAAGTCCAAACTCAGTCAGCCCCACTTCAGTACCCCTAGTCTCATTAGGCAACATCAACCAGAGCCTGCTCAGAGCTGCTCAGGCCCCCTTCCTTGTCCCTTGTCTCTACCCTGAAGCCAGTACCCCCCCCCAAACCTCCCCTGCTGCCCTCTACACAGGAAATCACACCTTCCCTCACTTTCAGAGAGCACAGAGTCAGGTTCCTCAGTCCCCTCACAGAATAGTCACCGCTGCCAGACAACCTGCCTATCAGATGAGAAATCAGGCCCAAAGTCTGAGACACACAGCAGGCCCAAATGGACAGCCTGCCTGTGCCTGCAAGGCCCAAATGGATAGGGCAGGCCAATTCCCTGTTGGCCTAAAGCCAACCTAACAACCAGACTCCTAGAAACATTTCCCACCTGACCAGCCCCTCCCTCAAACACATAGCAACACTCAGCTTGGATTTCCACGTACCAGTGCAGCCAGAATATCAGCTTCTCCCTTGGCTTGAAAGCCCTGAATTTTGTCTCTGTCTCTCCTTAGGGTGTTCAAGTGGTTCAGAATTTTCTCCTAAGGAAAGATAAGCAGTGGAGAGAGATGAGTGTCCTGAGCTGTGGTAGGAGGTACATCAGACAGAACCTTCCCTCACAGGCCTTGGGAGGACTTACTCTGTGAGGCAGGGCGGCTTTCTCCACTAGGACTGCAGTGTGGGGGCGGTGCTCCCGGGACTCCCTGCACATCACACACAACAGTTTACCATCATCTTCACAGTAGTAGTGTAGTTTCTCCTGGTGCCGCTCACACAACTTCATGTCCTGTGGCTCTCGGGTGAGCTCTCCTGGCTGTCTGCCATTGTCCACCTTCAGCCGTTCAATGTTCTCTACCAGACTTGCTAGCTGCCACACGGGCCGGATGTTCTCCTTCTTAAAGGGCTTCTTGCAGAGCGGGCAGACGGGGCGGTTCCCCGATATAGGGCGGATATCGCTTGTGCAGCTTCGGCAGAAGACATGGCCACAGTCGATGGTCACCGGGTCCCGCAGGTAATCCAGGCAGATGGAGCAGGTCACCTCTTCCTCCAGGCTCCTCAAGGGGGCTGACACTGCCATTGCAACGTTAGCTTGGGGGTATCTATTCCCTAGACCTGAAATGAAGAGCAGACTCAGCAATAGGAAGAAGAGAGGTACCCCTGTGGATTGCTCAAGCAAAGACCACAGGGAAGCCAGGGAGGGAAGATTCCTCTGTGGCTGTCCTGGGCTATGCAGGTATGGCCCTTCTAGGTACTCAACTTAGCTGAGAAAGGAGTTCCTATCAATCTTTGCAGCTCTGGCCCTCTTCCCGACCCTGAGACAACAGGAAGCTCACTTGAGTACTCTGAATCTCAGTTTATCCATCCATAAAATGGGAGAAAGAGGGAAGCCTACAGGGGCTTCTAAACAGGTTATGTAAAAGAATTCTGTTAGAACCACTAGGCATAGACCTGGTTCATAGAAAGAAATCCAGGAGAGAACCCAGAGCCCTGGCTCCCCAACCACTGGATGAGATCTAAGAGATGAAACTGAAAGCAGTATCAAGAATGCAGGGTCCTGCCCCACCCACTAAGGTACACAATGCCTACATTGGGCAGGGAGGTGGCTGTGCTATGGACAGGAGGAAGGTAACCATGCAGCATTTTGCAATGCTGTAACAGTAACACTATCACTGACATTTACTATGGGAGTCCATCAGTGGAGCTTAGTGGACTCTGCTAATGGTGACAGTAAATACATAAAACTGTAGCCTATATACCACAAGGAAAAGACATACAATGCTGATTTCTTAAAAGATCTGATATGGAAATATATAAAAGTGCTCTGCAAGTGAGGAGTTATGATGCTGCGAATATGAACCAAAAACACCCTTGGTTTAGACACGCGTGACTTTTCAAAAGATGTAGTGAACAACAACAACAATAATAAAAAGCACTTATACCAACTTGGAATGAAATTGAACTGGCAAATGAAGAAGTATCAAGTCCCCCCCGGAATGTCAGAAGAAGTGTTAAAGGGTGTCTGATCTAACCTCTTGGTTTGCTCTTAAGGAAAACGCCTGACCCAGTGTTCTCAATTTAACACATTGCTGAGTTTGAGAATAGGAAAGGAAATGAAACTGTGGGGTGCCTGTGGGCCAGAAGCTCTGGCAGAATAGCCTGGAAGTTTAAAAGCCAGGCCAGCTTCTTGTTGTTTTTGTTTTTGTGCTGGAGAGAAGCAAGCAGTTCTAAGGGCAGAACTTATAATTTCTTAGGATAAAGCTCTGCTACTGTTCCTCTCTCTCATAAAATGTGAGACCTTCACCACTAGCCCCACCTCCCCCTCACTCCCCCCACATTAAACAAGCTCACGCTGGGTCCCGTGGGTCTTTAGATTTAGGTTGAATAAAAGCTACTATGTACATGTACAGTATATCAGAGCTAACATTTCAGGGCTTACAGAAGATCACTGCCTAATACCTGGAGCAGAATTAACAGGATTAGATACTAAGACATACCTCTGAGAGCACCTGACCAGTGTTGTTTAGAATCATCGAGATCCTCAGGGATCAAGGCAGTGGGAAGAAAATATAAGCCTTCTGCAACTGCCAGTGTAACAATAAAATTGTCATCAACACATGTCAGAGCCATTGGATGAAAGGTTGGAGTAGACCCTACAATGCCACAGTGGATTATTTCCTAATGTGCCTGGAGGAAGAAGAAAGCCAGTGTTCACCTTGACCATGTAACCAAGTCAGCCAGTCTGGCACTGGTTTCCTGAGGAGGAACCATGTGAGTTAAGCAGCATCACATGAGGCTGGAGAGATGGCCCAGAAGTTAAGAACACTGGCTACTCTTCCAAAGGACCCGGGTTCGATATTCCTAGCACCCACACAGCAGCCCACAACTGGCTATAACTCCAGTTCTAGGGGATGGAATGACCTCTTCTGGCCTCTTCAGACACGTGGCACACAGACAAACATGCAGGCATTTAAAATACACCCCCCCCACACAAAGAAATAATAATAACAATAATAATAAACCAAAACCAACACTATCATCTATGAAGTTTATTTTCCAAAAATGTTTGACTTGATTGAACTTCACAAA